>NC_053024.1:392984101-393091753 GCF_003073215.2 Triticum urartu
ATGCTCGTAGACGTGGATTGGGTTTTGAGAGTATTCATGACAGATGTGAGATTGTTAATTAATGGTTTACTTAAGGTGGCAACTTAAACACACATCTGGGTGGATTGAGGCACCTGGTTATTCTAGGATTGCCTGTCTAGGCACCTGGGTAGACCAGGATTGCCTGTTTTTTTATGGACCGCCACCCAGGCTCAAAGGGATCATGAGATTATTCATACTAGAAACTTCCGTGTGCAGCCACAAGCTATTATGGGCTCTAGCATAGTTGACTAAGTCGTGCGAACTCTTACAGCGGTAGACTACCAGATGTAGCGGATGTAGGTGGTACGGTCTACCCGATCGTAAGGTGCTAGCACTTCTGAAAGACTATGTCTCGGTCATCCGTCTTCTCAAACACCATGTAGTGCGAGAAACCAAATGGAGGCGATTGAGTCTTGTGGGGAAAAGTGCGCAAACCTCTGCAGAGTGTATAAACTAATCATGGTTAGCCGTGTCCCCGGTTATGGACCTCTCGAGTATCTATTACTTGGATTATCATGTGAATCTCATCACGTTACTTTAAATGAATATTGTTGGGTTTTAATGATGTTACTTAATTGGGATTGAGAATGTTGTCAACCATTCCCAATGTTTAACAACCACCATGATAGTAAATTAAAATGTATACCTTTGCAGTAGGGAAAAATTGACTTTTCGCAAAAACCTTAAAACCATAGAGCTTTTCCACCAGCCAAATATGCATCTAGTGATAGCCATTGTTCATCAATCTCTATGGTGTGAATTTGCCAGTACATTCAATGTACTGACCCTTTGTGGCTGCAACGTCTCATGTTGCAGGATTATCTTACGACGAGTAAGTGATACGTTAGGGTTACGATTTCTACACTCAATTTTGCCGTTGGGGTTGATGGGAATCCACAACCTTGTTACTTCCGCTATTTGGATTGAGGTAATAGTATTTACGTTACTTTTACATGTGATTTACCTCCGTTATAAATCCTTGAGTACTGTGCGTGTCAGCATACCGATCCAGGGATGAGACTTAAGCACAGAGACTTGATCCATTCGGGTCGAGTCGCTACAAGATGGTATCAGAGCACATGTTGACTGTAGGACGTGACCCTAGAAACCGGCAAGCCCATAGCAAAGATTTTTCTCTACAACTTTCCCTTTCAAAAAGATGTTTTACCTCTCTTCTCGTCCGAGCTTATTCAAAAAATTCCTTTTAGTGAGACTATACCCCTTTCCCCTTTTGACCACACGAAGATTCGACTGATGAGACCACTCCAAGAAGTACAAGATATCAGAAAACTAAGACCACTTCGGAATGAAGAGTATTTTCCGTGCATCTAAATAATGGAAACTACAACGGTTGAAGACCGAAGACAAGTAGGATTTGAAGGCTCTGAAGAATTCCCAGATTTGTATGACCTAGGAAGGCTACCCTTATGGAACTTGGCAGACTATGGAAGTTGTCAATACCCGAGATCAAGGTGTATCAGAGAAAGACTAAAACAAGGAGCATGAGAACTCGAAGTTTTGAGGCAGGAGATATCAACTATGGAATGATAGCTCATGGGAATGACAATGTCATCGCCCGCTGATGTTATTGTCACCGTGATGACTTAAGGATGCATTTCTTCAGAATGGATTTGATGGAAGAAGGCTGATGGAGCACCTATTAGTAAGATGAAGTTTTAACCTTAGCCGGTGTATCACCAGGATCTGGAGTAGTACATCAAGAAGTTTAAGGTGCAGCTCCATCAAGCCTATTTTGACAAGGAAGCATTTCATGAAGAACTTAGGTCCAAGAAGCTGAAGTAGCGAGCTGGAGGAGCAAAACTCGAGAAACCGGAGATTCGTCAGGAACTAGACCATGGTTCATGCCAAGGATGTTGAAACCTAGAAGTTTGAAATGCAACTCCGAAGTATTAAAGAATGTCACGAGAGACTTCACATCAATAGAGATGATCTGGCAAAAGAACTTGAGAGAGACAAGCATGATCGGAAGAAGCCATTAGAGGCATGAACAAGGCTTGAAGAGTTTGGAGACGTTGAAGATTTATTGACCTTAGAAGACCAAACCCCTGTTATATACCTACGTTAGATGCGACGATTGTGAGCTGTCATTTGTTTGATGTTTTTCGACAGCCACAACAAAAATCTGTCTTTTCAAAACTGTTGTTTGCATTGTGTGTATCCCTCTCTATCTCTCTTATCTCACCCCAAACCCATGGACCCAATAGATGATGAATGGATATGAGCTTATATTTTCTGGACCGATGAGTCAATTGGAGACGGACCAATGGATTCAGAACATGGAGGATCACATGAAGAATAACCCTATAGTCGGAAAGGATATGACCCAGCATGCTCTTCAGTGCTTTGAACGAGGTGCTGCTACTTGGTGGAGGATGTACCAAACCATCAAGGGATGGCAAGGAGTAACCACTTGGAAAGAATTTAAGTTGACTCTACAAAGATCTCATCTTGTGTCCTAGAAGTTGAAGCCTTATGGAAAGGATATGAAGAAACCTTGTGCGTGCAAGATTTGTGGAGAAATCGGACACACCCATAAAGAACACAAGGATGAATGCCCTAATTGTGAAGGAAGTCACCCAGTTGAAGAATGCCCAATTAGGCAGATTACTTGTTTCTTGTGTGAAGGGACTACCCACTATCCTGCTCAGTGTCACATTTACCCCATGGTACAACGAACCATCCAGAAGAAGAAAGAAGTAATGAAAGGAGCCCTCATGGAAATTTTAGAAGAAGCTGTGATGAAGGAAGATGTGGAGGACACACCTAAAGAGGACCCGAGTAGACCCTGCACTAAGTCTTGCTATTCGTGTGGAGAAGAAGGACACATCTCTCAGAATTGTATGAATGGGGATCTAGTAGAATTCCCGACGGAGGAAGTAGAGTATGACCCACAGGAAATAGAAGCCCTGATTGGAATGGAAAAAGTCCAGGAAGAGAAGCAGATTGGATTCCAGGAAGGATCTGAGTCATATCACATGTTATAGGTGCAAGGAGTCAGGGCACTACCTCAACAGTTGCCCAAAAAGGAAACCTCAAGACTTGTCAGAAGTAAAATGTTTTAGTTGTAATGGAGTAGGGCACTTTGCCAGAGAATGCCCCAAGGAGAAGGAAACTCGTGATAAATAGTTGAGTTTGCAACAAAAGAAATAGAGTACTAGAAGTGAGAACATTTTCCTTTATATTGAGGTGTTGAGTTGAGACATGTAATGGGAAAGCGAGAGATTGTAATCACTTGAGAATGAATAAAGTTAGCATCGTTGCTAAAGATTTGGGTTTTATGAGTTGTTACTCTATGAAGAAGGATTTTGACCATTTTAAGGATATGAGAAATATGGTCTATGGAAGATTTGTGCATTTTAAGGGTGGTAGTACCTTCTAAGAACCGTTGACCCTTGGAAAAGATAAGGATACTCCACTGAGTGGATTTCGGACAAAATGAATATGAGTTTTATCTCGATATGTGTGATACCCCAAGAGTATGTGGGATGAAGTTGGAGACCGTCCGTTGTTTGGACCAAATGTGATCAAGGAGTCAGAAGAGAATGTTAAGTTGATTCGAGATAGACTGAAGGTAGCTCAGTCCAGACAGAAGGGTTATGCAGACTTAAAAACGCAAGGAGGTAGTCTATGAAATTGGAGATAGAGCATGTCTTCATGTGTTCCCTCTGTGAGGAGTTAAACAATTTGTAGTTAAGGGAAAGTTAGCCCCGAGATTTGTAGGACCATACTGAGTTTTGGAGCGTATGGGAGAAGGGGCCAACAAGTTGGAGTCACCGGAAGGACTGTCAGGAGTTCATGATGTGTTTCACGTTTCCCATTTGAAGAAGTGCCATGCAGAGATGGCCAATATTCCCCTGTAAGGACGCTTGACCCTGGAAAGGATAATGATGTTCCACGAAGTGGAATATGGACTTCATAAGTATAAGTTTTTATCTCGATATGAGGGATATCCCAAGAGGATGAAGAGATGAATTACTATTGGATATAAAGGAGGTATGATGTCGGAAATATGGATCAATGGAAACTCCATGATGAGTCTGAGTAATCATGTCCTAGTTTGGTGCCAATAAAAGGAAGGAAGACAGTACAATTGGATGGATTTAAGAATACTAGGAAGTTGGAAGTTGGAATAATGATCAGTTGCCCGATGACCCGATGATAAGTTCAAGGACTACAAGTGATGAGGTGTGCCATAACCCACAGGCCCCAGCACCTGCCAAGAAGCAAGCACATTCTTGCTGAAGGAAAAACCCTGGAAGAGGATATACCTTTGTCGACAGACGATTTTATAGGAGTAACGCAAAACCTGAGAGTTGTGAAGAAACGTTAGATGTTTGTCTGGCTTGCAGAATCTATGGATATATCCGAACTTGGTTCGTCGACAAGAGAAATTCTGCAATGCTTGTGAGGATGACCGAGTGTTAGAATGCGAGATTCGCTAAACCGTATAGAAGGTAATGATTTGGGTGCGGGATGGATTGATCACCATACCGACTTACTCTTATTATTCGCCTTGCTATGTGGGAAGGTAAATCTGATTGACCTACCTATAGTAAAGAGACGACGATCAAAACCCTGTTTAAACCTTAGAATGGTATAGCAAGTTTTCCCTTGTACAAGGCAGCTTTTGCCAACCGTAGGTTATACGGTGAGGATCAACCCAGACCCATTTCCTGCAGGAGAAACCATAAATCATTGACCACCATGAGATATCGATTAGCTGTTTAGTACTGGCGCCAGAGCCGTCAGGTAAGAAGACCTAGTCGCGGAATAACCTTACCAAGATGAAAGGATAGAAGAATTGTGGTAAAGGTTATGCCACTACCGGAAGAGCTCCGAGAAGGAATTTCCTCAAAGATCTGAGAAGATGGGCCCTGTCAAGAATAAGGATGGAGTATATGAGTATTGATGGGACTGTAACAATGATTCTAAGGGTGGTAGCACCCGAGACCCCGGAGACGATCGATGGATTTTGAGGAGACCCCAAACCTAACCTATTTCTTTCTACCCTCTCCGAATCTCGAGGACGAGATTCATTTTAAGGGTGGTAGGTTTGTAACATCCCAAAATTCTAAATTTTGGAATGTTATAATAATTAGATAGAATTGATTGATTGTTTGATTGATTGTCTGAAAGTGAGTGAATTCGAAACTTTTTGAAAGTTAAATGAGAGGGAATAAAAGGACTTTCCCAAACTTTCATTTTGCATTTATGGTCTCCGTGAATTCAAATACTTTTCATCACGAAACCCTGGAGAGAAGATGACCTGACTTCTTCCATTATTTAAATGACAAGGGGTGTTGAAAATATTTGAATTTCATTTGGGAAAATATTTCCAATTCTGAAACTTTATGCAACTCAATGATTTTCACGAGAGAAGATAAAAGGACTTCTTCAAATTATATGAAATATGAGTTGGGAGTTTCAAAGAATTAAATTCAAAGTTCTTTTGAATTTATTTTCAATTTGGAGTTATTTGAGTTTTTTTCAAATTATTTTCTCCAAAAACAAAATGCATGGAAAATAGGGAAACATGATTCCCTACAATAAAAAAATTGGAGAAAAATTTATTTGAAATCATTTTGGTATTTTAAAAATGATTTTTGTTGGATTTTATTAGACCAGTAGCACTCTTTGAATTATCTGAATTTGTGAGGATTTTATTTGGCATTGTAAAAATGTCCATGTTGTAGAAAATATTTTTCTGCAAATTTTGGTATATTATATGCCTATATTATATTTTGTATTTATCTCTGTTGTTTTATTTCTTTGTCTGTTTTTTTAAAAACAAAAGGAAACCCTCCGTCGCCGACTGGGCCGGCTCAGGGCCCAGCCGACCGCGTCGCCAGCCCAGCCCGCCCGACCGCGTAGTCTCCTTCCTCGCGCAGGAGACCGGCCGCCACACGCCTCCCGAGCGCTGGCCTCGGCGTTCGTGTCCACCCCGGACTCCCCCTGCCCCCTCGCCCACGCCTCCCTCGCCCTCCTCAATAAAAGGCGCCGCCCCGGGCCCCGCCTCTCTCTCCTCGTCGCCCCGCACCGCATCTCGCCGGAGATCGCCGCCAACCGCCGCCGCCGTCGCACTGCGCTGCGCGCTGCCGCCGCCCGCGCCTCTGTCCGCCGCCTACCCACGCGCGCCGCCGTTCCGCGTCGCCTCACCGCTGCTGCCGCCCACCGCCGCACCCTGCCGCGAACGCCGGAGTCCACGGACTCGCCGGAGAGCTGCCGGTTTTCCGCCAAAGATCGCCGATCCGCCGCTGCGGTTTTTTTTCCCGCAAACCGGTAAAAACCAGCAAAACCCGATCTGGTTTTCTTCGGTTTTTCCTTTTAGATCGTTTTTTGGTTAGTCTTATAAAGAGAACGTTCGCTGTCTATCCCTTCAGAGCGAACGAATTCATCCGTTAGCGTTCGGTAACGAAAGTTCGTAATTTAGTATTTTTTCTTTTTCTGTTTTAATTTTTGGCCAGGGACCCGTAGGAAATTAGTTTCTTCACAGTTTAGTCCCTGACCTTCAATCTATCATTACTTTTACTCGTTAGTCCAAAACCAACGAAACCAACGCCCACGTCTTCGTTATAATCTCCTTTATCCAGTAAAACAACTTAATCATGTTTTTGAAAAGTTTAAAATTTGAATTAGATCAGATTTGAATTCAAACTTCGCTTGATCATAACTTGAGTTTCGTAGCTCCGTTTGAGTTGATTCTTTTTGCAAATCGAAGCTCTTGACCTAAACCTTCTGATAAGGCCAAATTCACATAATTTTGGTACTGTTAGAAATTGTTTTATGTTGCAAGAGCTATTTGCTTGATTTTGATGTTTTCCGAATCGACCTCTTCGTTCTTTCTGATCTTTTGAGTGATTGCTTACATGTGCTTGCTATTGCCTGCTTACGATAGATTGACCGGAGTGTGACGAGTAGATCTATCAAGAGTTTTGAGTGCGAATCTTCTTCGTTAACATTGCAGGCAAGTTCACACTTTGATCATACCTCTTTCATACCCAGTTTTTATTGCATTAGATCAAACCTCCAGCATTGCATGATTAGGATCTAATTAAATTGAGGGATGGGAAGTAGTTGATGAGGTAGGAACCTATTGCCTGCATTCAAACCTTGGGAGTTACTTTTACGTTATGCTTACATTGCCATGCTATGCTCGTAGACGTGGATTGGGTTTTGAGAGTATTCATGACAGATGTGAGATTGTTAATTAATGGTTTACTTAAGGTGGCAACTTAAACACACATCTGGGTGGATTGAGGCACCTGGTTATTCTAGGATTGCCTGTCTAGGCACCTGGGTAGACCAGGATTGCCTGTTTTTTTATGGACCGCCACCCAGGCTCAAAGGGATCATGAGATTATTCATACTAGAAACTTCCGTGTGCAGCCACAAGCTATTATGGGCTCTAGCATAGTTGACTAAGTCGTGCGAACTCTTACAGCGGTAGACTACCAGATGTAGCGGATGTAGGTGGTACGGTCTACCCGATCGTAAGGTGCTAGCACTTCTGAAAGACTATGTCTCGGTCATCCGTCTTCTCAAACACCATGTAGTGCGAGAAACCAAATGGAGGCGATCGAGTCTTGTGGGGAAAAGTGCGCAAACCTCTGCAGAGTGTATAAACTAATCATGGTTAGCCGTGTCCCCGGTTATGGACGTCTCGAGTATCTAGTACTTGGATTATCATGTGAATCTCATCACGTTACTTTAAATGAATGTTGTTGGGTTTTAATGATGTTACTTAATTGGGATTGAGAATGCTGTCAGCCATTCTCAATGTTAAACAACCACCATGATTGTTAAATAAAAAAATTATTCCTTTGCAGTAGGGAAAAATTGGCTTTTCGCAAAACATTATAACCATAGAGCTTTTCCACCAGCCAATATGCATGTAGAGATAGCCATTGTTCATTATTTCTCTCTATGGTGTGAATTTTCTAGTACATTCAATGTACTGACCCTTTGTGGCTGCAACGTCTCATGTTGCAGGAATCTTACGACGAGTAAGTGATACGTTAGGGTTACGATTTCTACACTCAACTTTGCCGTTGGTGTTGATGGGAATCCACAACGTTGTTACTTCCGCTATTTGGATTGAGGTAATAGTATTTACGTTAATTTTACATTTGATTTACCTATGTTATAAATCCTCGAGTACTGTCTGTGTCAGCATACCGATCCAGGGATGACACTTAAGCACAGAGACTTGATCCATTCGGGTCGGGTCGCTACACCTTCTCCCTATATCTAAGTGTCACTTCCCGACACCGAAGGAGTAGGGTGACACCTCGATCTTGATACTAATCTATCTACTGGGTTCTCTCTCAAAAACACACACACACACACACACTACCCGACACTGAAGGAGCAGGGTGGCACCTCGGTCTTGATACTAATCTATCTATTGCTTCTATCTCAAACACACACATTAATTTCTACTATACAACCTTCTTGTAGACGTTGTTGGGCCTCCAAGTAGATGACCTAAGGTTTATCAATCTGTGGGAGGAGTAGGATGAAGATGGTCTCTCTCAAACAACCCTGCAATGAAATAGTAAAGAGTCTCTTGTGTCCCCAACACACCCAATACAATGGTAAATTGTATAGGTGGACTAGTTCGGCAAAGAGATGGTGATATAAGTGCAATATAGATTGTAGATATAGGTTTTTGTAATCTGAAAATATAAAAACAGAAAGGTAACTAATGATAAAAGTGAGCAAAAACGGTATTGCAACGCTAGGAAACAAGGCCTAGGGTTCATACTTTCACTAGTGCAAGTTCTCTCAACAATAATAACATAATTGGATCATATAACTATCCCTCAACATGCTACAAAGAGTCACTCGAAAGTCACTAATAGCGGAGAACAAATGAAGAGATTATTGTAGGGTACGAAACAACCTCAAAGTTATCCTTTCTAATCGATCTATTCAAGAGTCCGTAGTAAATTAACACGAAGCTATTCTTTCCGTTCGATCTATCCTAGAGTTTGTACTAGAATAACACCTTAAGACACAAATCAACCAAAACCATAATGTCACCTATATACTCCAATGTCACCTCAAGTATCCGTAGGTACGATTATATGATATGCATCACACAATCTCAGATTCATCTATTCAACCAACACAAAGAACTTCAAAGAGTGCCCCAAAGTTTCTACGCGAGAGTCAAGACGAAAACGTGTGCCAACCCCTATGCATAAGTTCACAAGGTCACATAACTCGCAAGTTGATCACCAAAACATACATCAAGTGGATCACGTGAATACCCCATTGTCGCCACAGATAAGCACATGCAATACATACATCAAGTGTTCTCAAATCCTTAAAGACTCAATCCGATAAGATAACTTCATAGGGAAAACTCAATTCATCACAAGAGAGTAAAGGGGGAGAAACATCATAAGATCCAACTATAATAGCAAAGCTCACGATACATCAAGATCATGCCGAATCAAGAACACGAGAGAGCGAGAGAGATCAAACACATAGCTACTGGTACATACCCTCAGCCCCATGGGTGAACTAATCCCTCTGCGTCATGGAGAGCGCCGGGATGATGAAGATGGCTACCGGAGAGGGGTTCCCCCCTTCGGCAGGGTACCAGAACGGGTCTAGATTGGTTTTCGGTGGCTACAGAGGCTTGAGTGGCAAAACTCCCAATCTAGGTTATTTTCTGCGGGTTTTTGTATTTATAGGAATTTTTGGCGTCGGGAACAAGTCAGGGGGGTCCCCGAGTCGTCCATGAGATAGGGCGGCGTGCCCGGGGGGTAGGGCGCGCCCCCCACCCTCGTGGATGGCCCGGGACTCTTCTGGCCCAACTCTTTTACTCCGGGGGCTTCTTTTCGTCCATAAAAATCATCAAAAATTGGCACATCAATTGGACTCTTTTTGGTATTCCTTTTCTGTAAAACTCAAAAACAAGGAAAAAACAAATTGGCACGGGGCTCTAGGTTAATAGGTTAGTTCCAAAAATCATATAAATGCATATAAAACATCCTACATGGATAATATAATGGCATGGAACAATCAAAAAGTATAGATACGTTGGAGACATATCAAGCATCGCCAAGCTTAATTCCTGCTCGTCCTTGTGTAGGTAAATGATAAAACAGAATTTTTAATGTGGAATGCTACCTAACATATTCATCAATGTAATCTTCTCTATTGTGGCAAGAATATTCAGATCCATAAGATTCAAGACAAAAGTTTAATATTGACATAAAAACAATAATACTTCAAGCATACTAACCAAGTAATCATGTCTTCTCAAAATAACATGGCCAAAGAATGCTATCCCTACAAAATCATATAGTCTGGCTATGCTCTATCTTCATCACACAAAATATTTAAATCATGCACAACCCCGATGATAAGCCAAGAAATTGTGTCATACTTTTAATGTTCTCAAACTTTTCAACCTTCACATAATACATGAGCGCGAGCCATGGACATAGCACTATAGGTAGAATAGAATGGTGGTTGTGGAGAAGACAAAAAGGAGAAGATAGTCTCACATCAACTAGGCGTATCAACGGGCTATGGAGATGCCCATCAATAGATATCAATGTGAGTGAGAAGGGATTGCCATGCAATGGATGCACTAGAGGTATAAGTGTATGAAAGCTCAAAAAGAAACTAGGTGGGCGTGCATCCAACTCGCTTGCTCACGAAGACCTAGGGCATTTTGAGGAAGCCCATCATTGGAACATACAAGCCAAGTTTTATAATGAAAAATTCCCACTAGTATATGAAAGTGACAAAATAAGAAACTCTCTATCATGAAGATCATGGTGCTACTTTGAAGCACAAGTGTGGAAAAAGGATAGTAGCATTGCCCCTTCTCTCTTTTTCACTCATTTTTTTAGCCTTCTCCTTTTTTTGGCCCCTTTTTTTAATTTTGCATCCGGAGTCTCATCTGACTTGTGGGGGAATCATAGTCTCCATCATCCTTTCCTCACATGGGACAATGCTCTAATAATGATGATCATCACACACTTTTATTTACTTACAACTCGACACTTAGAACAAAATATGACTCTATGTGAATGCCTCTGGCGGTGTACCGGGATGTGCAATGAATCAAGAGTGACATGTATGAAATTATGAAAGGTGGCTTTGCCACAAATACGATGTCGACTACATGATCATGCAAGGCAATATGACAATGATGAAGCCTGTCATAATAAATGGAACGGTGAAAGGTTGCATGGCAATATATCTCGGAATGGCTATGGAAATGCCATAATAGGTAGGTATGGTGGCTGTTTTGAGGGAGGTAATGGTGGGTGTTATGGTACCGGCGAAAGTTGCGCGACACAAGAGAGGCTAGCAATGGTGGAAGGGTGAGAGTGCGTATAATCCATGGACTCAACATTAGTCATAAAGAACTCACATACTTATTGCAAAAATCTATTAGTTATCGAAACAAAGTACTACGTGCATGCTCCTAGGGGGATAGATTGGTAGGAAAAGACCATTGCTCGTCCCTGACTGCCACTCATAAGACAATCAAAAAATAAATCATGCTCCGACTTCATCACAAAACGGTTCACCATATGTGCATGCTATAGGAATCACAAACTTTAACACAAGTATCTCTCAAATTCACAACTACTCAACTAGCATGACTCTAATATCACCATCTTCAGATCTCAAAACAATCATCAAGTATCAAACTTCTCATAGTATTCAATGCACTTCATATGAATTTTTTTATTACACCCATATCGGATGCCTATCATATTAGGACAAATTTCATAACCAAAGCAAATTATCATGTTGTTCTAAAAGACTCAAAATAATATAAGTGAAGCATGAGAGATCAATAATTTCTATAAAAAACCCACCACCGTGTTGTAAAAAGATATAAGTGAAGCACTAGAGAAAACGACAAACTACTCCAAAAGATATAAGTGAAGATCAATGAGTAGTTGAATAATTATGTAACTATGTGAAGACTCCCTAACATTTAAGAATTTCAGATCTTGGGATATTATTCAAACTGCAAGCAAAACAAAATAAAATGATGCTCCAAGCAAAACACATATCATGTGGTGAATAAAAATATAGCCTCAAGTAAAGTTACCAATGAACGAAGACGAAAGAGGGGATGCCGTCCGGGGAATTGACGGTGTCCTAGACTAGGGGGTACTCACCACATCGTCTCCCGGTCAGTTGGATTGGGCCGAGGACCCCCATGGCCGTTTAATCATGGGCCAGTTCGGACAGCCCAAGACATATATGAGGAAGATTCCACAAGACTTGGTGATCAAGACAAGGACTCCTCTCCACCGACGTATTCGACTAGGACTCTTGTTATCCTAGGCCTCTGGTATGTTATATAAGCCGAGGCTAGGCTAGTCAATAGAGAATAAGGCTATTATTCATCATACCCTTAGGTTTTAGACCACAACATATGATCTCGAGGTAGATCAACTCTGTACTTGATACTCCATCAATATAAACAAGAGCAGGACGTAGGGTTTTACCTCCATCAAGAGGGCCCGAACCTGGGTAAACATCGTGTCCCCGGTCTCCTGTTACCCATCGATCCATGATACACAACTTGGGACCCCCTACCCGAGATCTGCCGGTTTTGACACCGACAATGGTGCTTTCATTGAGAGTTCCGTTGTGTGATCGGCAAAGGATCAATGGCTCGCCCGCAGATTAACTGCGACCCCGGCATCTTCGTTGCAGGCTCGACTGGTCACCTTGGCTCGTGTCAGATCATGGGTTTCGGCAAACCCTTGAGGTTTGAACACTAGGGTGCGCGTGAAGGTTTTCTCCCTATCGATCCACGCCCTAGCTCTCTAAGATCTTGTGGACGAACTCGACGAACTCACAACACAGAAAGACACAAGATATATACTGGTTCAGGCCACCATTCTGGTGTAATACCCTACTCCAGTGTGGTGGTGGTGGATTGCCTCTTGGGCTGATGATGAACAATACAAGGGGAAGAACAGCCTCCTGCGGTTGAGGTGTTCTTGTGCCTGGTGAACTTGTGTGGGTTTGATGATCTTGGATCCGCTCAGGTCCCTCTCGTGATCAGGTCAATCCTCCCTCTCCCTACTATGGTGGCTAGTTCTACTTATATAGGCCCTGGTCCTCTCCCCAAATATTGAGCGGGAAGGGAGCCAACAACGGCCAATTCAAAAGGGGGCAACCAGTACAAGTTATCCTGACAAAAGGTGGCCTTCGCCTGCCAAAGGTTCTGGTGATGACGTCGTCTTGGGCTCCATGGTGACCTCCATCCTGCCGTCCTTCTAGTCTTGGTCTCGTTGCACTAATATGGAAACCTTTTCTTGATGCCTCGGTACTCCGCTCCTGTGCTTGCCCCCTTGGCACCAAAGAGGAAACAAAGACACTGCATGCGCTGGTGCCTGCCTGGTCTCGATCGTCATGGCTCACGTCACGAGGACCTCGCGAGGTTTTCCTTGCCTCGATTTCTCCGCCCCTCATGAGCCTGCTTGGTGAAGCCGCTCCTGAGGAGGTCTTGCATCATCCGCCTCGCGAGTGTCTTGAATGCCTTGTCCTGAGATGGGCCGTACAGACCTACTAGCCCAGCCACGCCATGGGCCACAGGCAGGCAGGTCTGGGGACCCCCATTCCCAGAACACCGACAGTAGCCCCCGCGCCCAAGGCGCGCTCGGGCTCGGCTTCGAGGCAAAGCCAAAGGATCAAGCGCGGAGCGCCGCGGGCCCAAAAGCATGCGGCCTCGGTTAACGCATGGCGGTTGTTTGGATGTGTGCGTCTCTGCTTCCCCACGCTGCCTTAGCAAAAGCCCGACTTTACAAAAAGGCTGGCGCGGACAGCGCTTGCCTTCATTGCTTCTTCCTCGCCTTGCTCCAGATCCCCTTTCTCGCTTCTTGCTGCCGAAACTTCCAGATCTGCTTCAACTTCTCTCCGCATCGGCGACCAATGGCGCCGCGCAAGGTTCGAGCCAGCCCTTGATGCGCCCAACGTCACGGAGAAGAACCTTGCTGCCACGCGCTTGCTGACGGCGGGGGCGAGCAACGAGAGGGAGAAGACGGAGCTCTGGCTTGCCTCTGACGAGCCGGAGCCTGAGGGAAGCACCTTCTTCCCTTTCTTCACGAGCAGCATCGCCGCCGGGTTGGTTCCCCCTTTTGTGATTTCTTTTTCGAGGTCCTTGACCACTTCGGGTTGTAGGCGCTGCATCTCCATCCCAACTCTGTTCTTCTCTTGTCTATCTTCGCCTACTATTGCGAGGCGTACCTGGGCGTGATGCCGTCTGTGGCACTGTTGCTCCACTTCGTCTTCCTTCGCGTGACCGGTGGCCATATCTTCGGGTGTGCGAACTTCATCGTGGCCTGCCAGGCCAACTCGATCTCGAACACCGGGAAGAGGGTTGACAACATCAGGGCCAAATGGGTCATGATGAGTGCCTAGTGCGCCCATCCACGCTTGGAACTACCGATGGAGGTGCCCCAGTCTGATAAGGGGTGGTCGATGTTGGGGCAGATGAAGACTGATTTGATGCCGGGCAATGCGAAGGCAGCCAAGGTGACTGGGGTCATGCTCCTGAGGGAATTTTTGACGTTGCGCATTGCCCCACTCCAGGCGCGCACGCGCCCCTTGTGGAATCTTGGAGATGAAGAAGACAAGGTTCGTCTAAGCCCGGTGGCCATGCCTGATGACGAGCTGACTGCAGTTCTGCATCTCTGGTTGGGGACAACCAAGAGTACCTGCCGAGCGCATTTCTTCCTTTGTTCCATCGCAAGGATTGGGAGCAATTCGTTGCTTCCAGGCCGACCTTTGACGCGCGCGCACTGGTGCTGCCGGTGCTCGTTGGGGCCTCCGCAACGCCGAAGCTGGTGGAGGTGTCTTCTGACGAGTCCCGCGAGGAGGAAGAGGAGGAGGAGGGCTCGGAGGAGATCCCCGAGGGAATGGGGGAGAACTCCCTCTTGAGCAAGGTCGACATCGTCCGCGCCCTACCATGCGACGCTGAGGTTGTTGCCCACCAGGAGGTGAGGGAGCTTCCCCTCATCCCGACAAGGGGTAGATCGTCGCTGGTCCCTTGAGACGCTGCCTCCGACATTGTACCGCTTGGGGCCGGCTCCGGTCCTTCTGCTACGCCGCCTTCTGCTCCCGGAGCTCGTGTGCCCACTCCTCAGGCTCCGACGCTTTCGGGTTTTAGGCTCACCAAGCGGAGGGTGGACTATGTCCCAGTGGATCAGTAAGTGCTTCGAGCTTCGTCTTGTTCCTGCTTGTGCTTGCTATTTTTTGACATTCGCCTTTGGTTGGTCAGGCCGGTGTCTTCAGCGAAGAGGAGGAAGGGGGATGCCACGGCCATGCCTGGTACCTCTTGAGCATTGCATTGGTTTTCCCCGAAGAGGAAGGGATGATGCAGAAAAGTAGCGTAAGTATTTCCCTCAGTTTTTGAGAACCAAGGTATCAATCCAGTAGGAGGCTATGCGCGAGTCCCTCGTACCTGCACAAAACAAATATATCCTTGCAACCAACGCAAATAGGGGTTTTCAATCCCTATAAGGCCACTTAAGAGAGTAAGATCTGATAGATATGATAAGATAATATTTTTGGTATTTTTATGATAAAGATGCAAACAAGTAAGATCTGGAGATTGAAAGTGCAACTATCCCTGGGTGGTTTTGGTAATTCCTAACAACATATAGCTCATTGAGCTAAACATTATTCCAAGATTAATATTTCAGGAAAAGCTCAATGAATGGCATGGCATGGATGAGGAAAGTGGACCCCTCAAAATACTAAGGACAAAAATATTGGCTCAAGCTCAAAGCTCAAGACTCTACATTTTATATTTTAGTGATTCAAGATCACATTGAGTCTATAGGAAAAGCCAATACTATCAAGGGGGGATGAGGTGTTGCTTGATGAGGTTCTTGCTTCATAGTGATTAGTGATATGCTCCAAAACCCTCAACTACCTTCCCACATCCACATATGACCTATACCAAAAGTCAAACTCGGCCCCACCGATTCTTTCTATCCGGCGCCACCAAGTTCAGATGTCATAGCCACTGCCACAAACCCTAGGCAAATCGGTCTCACCGATAGGGATCTCGGTCCCACCGAGATGGGGTTGTAATCTCTCTGTTTCCCTTCGTAACGTTTCGGTCCTACCGACATGAGCGATCGGTCCGACCGGTATTGCAATGTAAACTCTCTGTTTCCCTTGTGTAACATTTCAATCCCACCGAAATGAGCAAATCGGTCCCACCGAGTTTACCTGACCAACTCTCTGGTTAGCTTATTACCAAAATTGGTCCCACCGATTTTGTGTAATCGGTCACACCGAGATTACGTTATGCCCTAACCCTAACCATATCGGTCCTACCGAGTTGCATCTCAGTCCCACCGAAAATCCTAACAGTCGCTAGGTTTGCTGAATTGGTTTGACCGAGTTTCTCAATTCGGTCTCACCGAGATTGGTAAATTCTGTGTAACGGTTAGTTTTTGTGTGGAGGCTATATATACCCCTCCACCCACTCTTCATACATGGAGAGAGCCATCAGAACATACCTACACTTCCAATACACATTTTCTGAGAGAGAACCACCTACTCATGTGTTGAGGCCAAGATATTCCATTCCCACCATATGAATCTTGATCTCTCGCCTTCCCCGGTTGCTTTCCACTCAAATCTTCTTTCCACCAAATCCATATCCTGTGAGAGAGAGTTGAGTGTTGGGGAGACTATCATTTGAATCACAAGAACAAGGAGTTCATGATCAACACACCATTTGTTACTTCTTGGAGAGTGGTGTCTCCTCGATTGGCTAGGTGTCACTTGGGAGCCTCCAACAAGATTGTGGAGTTGAACCAAGGAGTTTGTAAGGGCGAGGAGATCGCCTACTTCGTGAAGATCTACCGCTAGTGAGGCAAGTCCTTCGTGGGCGATGGCCATGATGGGATAGACAAGGTTGCTTCTTCGTGGACCCTTCATGGGTGGAGCCCTCCGTGGACTCGCGCCACCGTTACCCTTCGTGGGTTGAAGTCTCCATCAACGTGGATGTACGATAGCACCACATATCGGAACCACGTCAAAACATCTGTGTCTCCAATGGCGTTTGAATTCTCCAAACCCTTCCATTTACATTCTTGCAAGTTGCATGCTTTACTTTCCGCTGCTTATAGACTCTTTGCATGCTTGCTTGAATTGTGTTAAGACTGCTTGATTTGTACTAAGATAGCTAAAATCTGCCAAAGACTAAAATTGGGAAAATGATAGATTTTTAATTGGTCAAGTAGTCTAATCACCCCCCCCTCTAGACATACTTTCGATCCTAAAAGTGGTATCAGAGCATTGGTCTCCATTTGCTTTGATTTCCATAGCTTTTGGTGGTCATAGCCTTGGTTTCACAACCTAGGAGGGTATGGCGTCTAGCGAGGGAAATTATCACCGTAGAGGTCCTTACTTTGATCGTACTAATTTTGCTAGTTGGAAGCATAAGATGAAAATGCATATTCTTGGACATAACCCCGCCGTTTGGACTATTGTGTGTATTGTCTTGCAAGGTGAATTCTTTGATGGGAGAGAACGAATCGTGAAGCCACCGCGGAAGAGTTGAAAATGCTGCAATACAATGCTCAAGCTTGTGATATCCTGTTCAACGGATTGTGCCCCGGAGAATTCAACAAAATCAGCCGTCTTGAGAATTCAAAGGAAATTTGGGATACTTTGATTGACGTGCAAGAAGGTACCGACTTCGTCAAGGAATCCAAGTTGGATGTGCTTCAAAGTCAACTTGACAAGTTCAAAATGAAGGATGGTGAAGGTATCGCTGAAATGTACTCTAGGCTTGCTCTTATCACAAATGAGATTGCCGCTTAGGAAGTGAAGAGATGACCAATAGATTCATCATCAAGAAGATCCTAAGAGCCTTGGATGGAAAATATGATAACGTGTGCACATTGATTCAAATGATGCCCAATTACAAAGATCTCAAGCCAACGGAAGTCATTGGAAGAATTCTTGCTCATGAGATGTCACTCAAGGATAAGGAGGAACTTCACAACAAATCAAGTGGTGCTTACAAAGCCTCATGTGAAGCCCCCACATCAAGTGAGAAACAAACCTTCAATGAAGAATTGAGCTTAATGGTGAAGAACTTCAACTAATTATACAAGAGTAGAAGCAAAGAGTGAAGCTCCAAGTCAAGGTCCTACAATGACAAAAGATCTTCTAGTCGAGAGTGAAACTGTTACAATTGTGGAAGACCCAGACACTATTCCAATGAGTGTACGGCACCCCACAAAAGAAGAGAAGATTCTCCAAAAAGAAGAAGTAGAAGAGAAGAATCACCACCTAGAGAAAGAAGGAGTAGAGATGATCGTTATGAACGAAGACCCTCATGGAGAAACAAGGATTCAGAAAGAAAGGACAAGTCATCCAGGAGCTACACAAAACGAAGACATCAAGCTCATGTTGGTGAATGGGTATCCGTCTCCGACTCCGACAATCACTCCGAGAGAAGCTATCACTCCGACTCTGAATACACTCAAGATGAAGGTGTTGCCGGTCTAGCACTTGTGTCAACCAACTCCAACGACATATTTGATTCACCAAATGAAGGAATTGGAAGATGCTTCATGGCCAAAGGTCCAAAGGTATCACACCCCGAGTATGTTGATTTCAATAGTGATGAAGGTGACTTGTTAGGTGATGATGATTTACTTGTTGACAACTCTAGTGATGAATACTATGATGAAACGTCAATTAATCATGCTAATCAAGATGAAACGAATGACAATGATAAGGAGAAGATTGAGTCTCTAACTAAAGAAGTAAACACTCTTAGTTAGCTCATGAAACTATCTTAGGAGATCATCGAGAACTTTTAAGGACTCATGAGAAATTACGTTTTGAAAAACTCAACCTTGAGCAAGAGCATGAGTTCTTAAAGGCAATCAATGATGATCTTCGCAAGAAAAGTTCTTCTTACATTTCCAAGTGTTTACTCTTATCCACTTACATGCCTCAAGTCAAGTCTAGTAACAAGAACAAGAAAGATTCTTCCTCTAGTAGTAACAATAATCATGCTAAATCCAATGTTGTTGCTTCTAGTAGTTCTCTTGATTCCACTAATGATTCTCTTAGCCAAGTTACACTTGAGCAAGAAAATAGCTTATTGAAGGGAATTATAAAGAAAGGTGTTTACAAGAGCCTTGCCGGGAGTAAGCAATTCGAGGAAATTGTACACAAGCAAGGAAGGCATCGGAAGAACCAAGGTGTTGGTTTTGAACGAAAGTTCAATGCCAATGGAGTTGAGTGGGAAGAAGATCAATACCCTAAGACAAAGTTTGTTCCTCAACAAGAGAAGTATGATCCTACTTCTTTCAAAGGGACACAAGCTCAAGATGATCTTCCACCACAAGACCACAAGAAAAAAAGGCAAGGACAAGCTTCAAGAGGAAATTGATGCATTTGAAGAAGCTCCTAAGGCCTTGGTCAAGTGGGTTCCCAAGACTACATCAAGTTCCACTTCATCAAGTACAACTACAACTCCGAGGATTCCCATCAAGTTGGTGTGGATCCCAAAGAAGAAGAACTAGAGAGTTCTTGAGGGTGACTCCGCCAACATACTTCACTGTTATCATTTTGGCAAGAACAAGTGTAATCAACTTCCACATCTTGCACTAGTTCAAGGAGTCACAAACCCTCTTGTTGGTAAGACAAGGGACAAGGTAACGTAAAGCTTTCATAGACATCATCTTGTGTGTGCATCACTATATGTCTATGGATATCCTTGTTTGTTCCTTGTGGGACTAACCCGTGTAGGTATTGAAAGTACAACTCACTCCAAAGGATAGCTCCAAATGATCTACATCAACATTAAGCATCCACATCTTCAACATCTACATGAAGTCATCATCGACAAAAGCCAAGGTTAGTTCATCCCTCTTAGGGGGATCTCACATCTAGGGGGAGCTTTACTCTAAGAATTGAGCTAAAGCAACTCTAATGGTGTGAAAACAACAATGCTTTATGTAAAAGTGGTAACCCCACTTGTGCTTAAACGATGAGTATGACCTATGATCAAATGTTCTCATTTGACTCCTAAGTCAATATAGTCATATATAGATGACCTAGTCATCGCCAATTGCTTGATAGATGCTAGAATTGGTTGTGCATGCTTTGCCACATATTTCAATTGCCATTTTATTGTGTGAGCATGTTGGTTACATAATTTACTCATTCAAGGACATCCACTTGTTGTTTTGATTGATTGGTTTCTTTTTCTCTTGCCAAGTGGATGGACAAGAATGCCTAAGAACCTTCTCTAGCTATCTATGCTTTTCCTGTCTCAAACTCTATTCATGCTACATCACAACATTTGATCAAGTCAGATTCGTACCACTCTGTGTGAGGAGCACCCGGAGTCCCCGATTCGTCATAGACTTAAACTTCCAAAACTTCTTTGTGCGTTTCAGTCTGACCGATTCACCTATTTCGGTCATACCGAGATCACTAAGTCGATCTAGGTTTTCAATCTTGGTGCAACCGATTTGAACTTTTCGGTCACACCGAGTTGCAGTAACTGCTTGCAGTTATGCATCTCAGTGCCACCGAGTTGTTCCACTCGGTCACACCGACATGGTTGGGCTATATATACCCACGGGCTAAATTTTGGAAATTTTCTCCGAACTCTTTCGCCCGTGCTTAGCCCGCTCTGCCTCCAGGGTCTCCAGATCCTCCTCCTCGTCGCCAGTTGCCTCCTGCCGCTGGTCTCCGCCGCCGTCAACGGGAATCATCCCCGCCGTTGCCGCCATAGCAAGTTCATCACCGAACTAGGGTATGAACTTGATCACTGTGCTATCCTTATTTGATTCCTAGCACATTGCGTTCGCCATGAGTCTTGCTACGATTGAAACTATCTTATCCAGTCAAAAACACTCCGTAGATTAGAGATGATTTGAAAATTTAGGGTTAGGTTTCTGCCGAAACCATCTCAGACCAAACGAGTTGTGGAACTCGGTACCACCGATTTGGCTTAGGCCATTGCACATGTGATTCTCGGTCTAACCGAGAATTGCAAATCGGTGTGACCAAGTTCAGGACTTTGTGAAACCCTAGCAGTCTCGGTGCCACCGAACTGTGACTCGGTCTGACCGAGTTCACTAGTTTAGGTTCCAACAGCTGCTTCGGTATCACCGAGTTTACAAATTGGTTGATCCGAAATGCTTTCTGAGGAAAACTAAAACTAAGTTTTTGATTCATTCTTTTGCAAAAACCTCTGTATTTTGTGATGCTCATCCACTCTATCTCATCTATATCTACTCACAGGGTCAGTTATCAGAGATTGCAATATGTCTGATCAAAGTGACAGCCAGAACAGGGAAGAGGAGCAGGTTCACATGAGTGAGGGCACTAGTCCCTCTAGCAGCTCAGATGATGGAAGCAGGAGCACACCCAGCAACTTGCCAAAAGCTGCCACCAGGGCTAGAAAGAAGAAAACTTCTGAATCTGAGGATGAAGACTATGTGGCAGTTGAGGATGAGGCCACTTCCAAGAAGAAAGTGATTAAAAAGGAATATAGCACTGCTGCTGCAACTAAGCCAGGTCTGAAGACCAAGAGGCCAGAAGGAATACAGCCAATGTCTAAACCTAGGAAAGTTGCCACAGGTGAGAAAATGGAGCTCACTCTTGAACCCAAGGTAGCTGGAGATGACAAGAAGAGGAAAGAGAGGGTCAAGAAGACCATGGCCAGAGTAATTGGAAAGCCATCTATGATGAGAGACTCTGAAGAGGAAGAGGAAGAAGATGCCGCACCAGCACCTAAGGCACAGAAACTTATGGGAGATGCCATAAGATCAGGGGTTGCTTCATCTAAGCCCAAAGAAGCTCCCAAGCCAGCTGCTCCAAAACCCAAAACTGCACCAAAGAGGAGTACCAGGAACATTCCAGCTGCTGAGAAAAACAAGGACCCAGTGCCTGAAACTGTTGCTGAAGAAGAAGATGATGAGACACATGTTTTGAGGAAGTTAAAACCAAAAATTCCATATCATAATGATGCTCATCCTGTAGCAGAAAACATGAAGATCAGGAAGTACTCAGGATTGAGGCTATGGAGAGAGTCAGATCCATATGCCACCAGGAGGAGAACTGCTGTGGACTACAGGTTCCATACCAAAGAATAGAGGATTTCTATGAGACAGTGTTGCTTGACAAGAAACCAATAGTATGTGACATGATATGGGTCAACTGGGAGTACATCAAGGAGAATGAAGAACACTATCCAGGAGTATATGACAGTTTCAAGGCTTGTGGAGTTCATGAGTTTGTGGCTTAGAAGCTCACAAAGTGGAACGATGAGCTTATCATGCAGTTCTACTCCACAGCTCACTTCTACCCAGATAGCAAGATAGTCTTGATGACTGAAGGCACTAGATACCAGTCAACAATAGCAGAATGGGCTCAATTGATCAATGCTCCTGAGGAGAATAAAGATGACTTGGATGTCTATGCCAAGAAGAAGAAGGATCACAACTCCATGGCTGGCATGTACAAGGAGATTCTTGATGCAGATCTTGAGACTCACCAATTTGGATCAGTGAAACACCCACTGTCAGGACTGCCTACTATCAATTGGATCCTCAGGCACACTCTTCTGCCCAAGTCTGGTGATCACAGAATGATCAGAGGCCACTCCATCAATCTGCTACATATATTTGATGTGCCACAAAAGTTCAAGGTCATGAGTCTTATAGTTGAAACTATCAAGAGGACAGCTGCTGACCAAAAGAGTAGTTGTGGGTATGCCCCACAAATCCAGGAGTTGATTAACTCCAAGATGGGCACTGGCACATACTTGTTGGACAAGGAGCACATGCCTATCTATCCAGACTTTGAGGAGAACCAAGTGGTTATGAATGAGGATGAACCATCTTCAGTGCAAGCTCAAGCAAAGAGGGAGAAGGAAAAGGCTGAGAAAGCTGCAAAGATGCCAACCATGGAAGAGGCATCTCAGTATCTTCTGAAGAGAAAGCAAGATTAGCTTGGCTACTTGATTGCATCCACTCTAAGGATTGAGAACGGGCTGACCACCCTGACTCAAAACCAGGAGAGCTTGGAAAGGATCATGGAGAAGAAGTTCTATGACATGGATGTGAAGGTAACTGAGATCCAGTCTATTGTGGAGCAACTTCAGGATGATATGCAGGAGAGGAAGGGCGAGAAAACCACTGAGGCATTTGCCAGAGTGCCTAGAGCTCAGAGGTCAACTGCACTGCCAGTAACAGACACTAGAGCCACTTCATCTGCACCAGCTACAACTTCAGTGCCACCAGCTCCAGCACCTACTCCAACAACTCCATCTATATCGACTGAAGCCTTCATTCTTGGAGTTCTCCGGACACCACCAACTGAAGACCAAGCCTGAGAGACATAGTGCTATGCATTTTCTATGAACTTTTTGGTAACTTGTTGCCAAAGGGGGAGAAAAATGTATAGATCATAGGCTTCGAGAGAGAGCGTTGCTTTTTATTCTCTCTTGCTTTGGTGGTTGAACTTTATTTGCTTGATTGAGATACTTCCTGTCTGTGTGATACTTGGATGATCATGTGTGTTTGATCATATGCTACATTAATGCTTGTTGGATGACATTATCATTTTATCCCTATATGATCATTCACTTTGCTTGGTGATGAGTGCATGTATTTAATTATTATCATTTTGAGCACTCCACCAAGATGTATGTGACATGGAAGAGTAACCCATGAGCCTAACTCTCTATGCATTTGTAGTCCAAAGCAAATCATAAACTATGCACAAATTTAGGGGGAGCTCTTGCTTTTCACATACTTCTCAAAGCGACGATGTTTTTCACTCTTATTATCATTTGTCAAAGCTTTGATCTATATGTTGTCATCAATTACCAAAAAGGGGGAGATTGAAAGTGCAACTATCCCTGGGTGGTTTTGGTAATTCCTAACAACATATAGCTCATTGAGCTAACATTATTCCAAGATTAATATTTCAGGAAAAGCTCAATGAATGGCATGGCATGGATGAGGAAAGTGGACCCCTCAAAATACTAAGGACAAAAAGATTGGCTCAAGCTCAAAGCTCAAGACTCTACATTTTATATTTTAGTGATCCAAGATCACATTGAGTCTATAGGAAAAGCCAATACTATCAAGGAGGGATGAGGTGTTGCTTGATGAGGTTCTTGCTTCATAGAGCTTAGTGATATGCTCCAAAACCCTCATGTACCTTCCCACATCCACATATGACCTATACCAAAAGTCAAACTAGGCCCCACCGATTCTTTCTATCCAGCGCCACCGAGTTCAGATGTCATAGCCACTGCCACAAACCCTAGGAAAATCGGTCTCACCGATAGGGATCTCGGTCCCACCGAAATGGGGTTGTAATCTCTCTGTTTCCCTTTGTAACGTTTCGGTCCTACCGAGATGAGCGATCGGTCCCACCGAGATTGCAATGTAAACTCTCTGTTTCCCTTGTGTAACATTTCGGTCCCACCGAAATGAGCAAATAGGTCCCACCGAGTTGACCTGACCAACACTCTGGTTAGCTTATTACCAAAATCGGTCCCACCGAGTTTGTGTAATCGGTCACACCGAGATTACGTTATGCCCTAACCCTAACCATGTCGGTCCTACCGAGTTGCATCTCAGTCCCACCGAAAATCCTAATGGTCACTAGGTTTTCTGTATCAGTTTGACCGAGTTTCTCAATTCGGTCTCACCGAGATTGGTAAATTGTGTGTAACGGTTAGTTTTTGTGTGGAGGCTATATATACCCCTCCACCCACTCTTCATTCATGGAGAGAGCCATCAGAACATACCTACACTTCCAATACACATTTTCTGAGAGAGAACCACCTACTCGTGTGTTGAGGCCAAGATATTCCATTCCCACCATATGAATCTTGATCCCCAGCCTTCCCCAAGTTGCTTTCCACTCAAATCTTCTTTCCACCAAATCCATATACTGTGTGAGAGAGTTGAGTGTTGGGGAGACTATCATTTGAAGCACAAGAGCAAGGAGCTCATCATCAACACACCATTTGTTACTTCTTGGAGAGTGGTGTCTCCTAGATTGGCTAGGTGTCACTTGGGAGCCTCCGACAAGATTGTGGAGTTGAACCAAGGAGTTTGTAAGGGCAAGGAGATCTCCTACTTTGTAAAGATCTACCGCTAGTGAGGCAAGCCCTTCGTGGGTGATGGCCATGATGGGATAGATAAGGTTGCTTATTCGTGGACCCTTCGTGGGTGGATCCCTCTGTGGACTCGCGCAACCGTTACCCTTCGTGGGTTGAAGTCTCCATCAACGTGGATGTACGATAGCACCACCTACCGGAACCACGACAAAACATATGTGTCTCCAATTGCGTTTGAATTCTCCAAACCCTTCCCTTTACATTCTTGCAAGTTGCATGCTTTACTTTCCGCTGCTTATAGACTCTTTGCATGCTTTCTTGAATTGTGTTAAGATTGCTTATAGACTCTTTGCATGCTTTTTTAATTGGTCAAATAGTCTAATCACCCCCTCTAGACATAGTTTCTATCCTACAGTTATCCTCGATGGTAACAATACAATACGTGCCTTGATGCCCTTACTGTCACCGGGAAAGGACATCGCAAGATTGAACCCAAAGCTAAGCACTTCTCCCATTGCAAGAAAGATCAATCTAGTAGGCCAAACCAAACTGATAATTCGAAGAGACTTGCAAAGATAACCAATCATACATAAAAGAATTCAGAGAAGATTCAAATATTATTCATAGATAGACTTGATCATAAACCCACAATTCATCGGTCTCAACAAACACACTGCAAAAAGAAGATTACATCGAATAGATCTCCACAAGAGAGGGGGACATTGTATTGAGATCCAAAAAGAGAGAAGAAGCCATCTAGCTACTAACTATGGACCCTTTGGTCTGAGGTGAACTACTCACACTTCATCGGAGGGGCTATGGTGTTGATGTAGAAGCCCTCCGTGATCGATGCCCCCTCCGGCGGAGCTCCGGAACAGGCCCCAAGATGGGATCTCGTGGATACAGAAAGTTACGGCGGTGGAATTAGGGTTTTGGCTCCTGTTCTGATCGTTTGGGGGTACGTGGATATATATATATATATAGGAGGAAGGAGTACATCGGTGGAGCAACAGAGGGCCACGAGGGTGGAGGGCGCGCCTGGTGGGGGTGGGCGCGCCCCCCTACCTCGTGGCCTCCTGTTTTATTTCTTGACGTAGGGTCCAAGTCTCCCTGGTGTTATTCTTTGAGAAAATCATGTTCCCGAAGGTTTCATTCTGTTTGGACTCCGTTGGATATTCCTTTTCTTCGAAACCCTAAAACAGGCAAAAAACAGCAATTCTGGGCTGGGCCTCCGGTTAATAGGTTAGTCCCAAAAATAATATAAAAGTGGATAATAAAGCCCAATAATGTCCAAAATAGTAGATAATATAGCATGGAGCAATCAAAATTATAGATACGTTGGAGACGTATCAAGCATCCCCAAGCTTAATTCCTGCTCGTCCTCGAGTAGGTAAATGATAAAAACAGAATTTTTGATGCGGAGTGCTACTTGGCATAATTTTAATGTATTCTTCTTAATTGTGGTATGAATATTCAGATCCGAAAGATTCAAGACAAAAGTTCATATTGACATAAAAATAATAATACTTCAAGCATACTAACTAAGCAATTATGTCTTCTCAAAATAACATGGCCAAAGAAAGTTCATCCCTACAAAATCATATGGTTTAGTCATTGAGGGAGTCCTGGATTAGGGGGTCTCCGGACAGCCGGACTATATCCATTGGCCTGACTGTTAGACTATGAAGATACAAGATTGAAGACTTCGTCTCGTGTCCGGATGGGACTCTACTTGGCGTGGAAGGCAAGATAGGCAATACGGATATGTGTATCTCCTCCTTTGTAACCGACCTTGTGTAACCCTAACCCTCTCCGGTGTCTATATAAACCGGAGGGTGGATGGGACTCTACTTGGCGTGGAAGGCAAGATAGGCAATACGGATATGTGTATCTCCTCCTTTGTAACCGACCTTGTGTAACCCTAACCCTCTCCGGTGTCTATATAAACCGGAGGGTTTTTGTCCGTAGGACAACATACAATCATACCATAGGCTAGCTTCTAGGGTTTAGCCTCTCTGATCTCGTGGTAGATCTACTCTTGTACTACCCATATCATCAATATTAATCAAGCAGGACGTAGGGTTTTACCTCCATCAAGAGGGCCCGAACCTGGGTAAAACATCGTGTCCCCTGCCTCCTGTTGCCATCCTCCTTAGATGCACAGTTTGGAACCCCCTACCCGAGATCCGCCGGTTTTGACACCGACATTGGTGCTTTCATTGAGAGTTCCTCTGTGTCATCGCCGTTAGGCTTGATGGATCCTTCGATCATCATTAGCGATGCAGTCCAGGGTGAGACTTTTCTCCCCGGATAGATTTTTGTATTCTGCGGCTTTGCACTGCGGGCCAATTCACTTGGCCATCTGGAGCAGATTGAAAGTTACGCCCCTGGCCACCAGCTCAGGTTTGGAAGCTTAAACTACATGGCCGATATCCGCGGAGACTTGATCTTCGATGGATTCGAGCCTCTGCTTTGTGCGTCACACGGTCACGATGAGTACGGTTTAGCTCTACCATCAGACAGTGTTCAGGAGATCGCACCGGCAGCCACTCCAACCCTCAATTCGGAGCCAGTTGCGCCGTCCATGGATGGGTGGATGGACCCCGCCACGGAGGCATTACCCTCAGCGGCGATCGAGCCGAACATCGACCTTACCTTGCACGAGAGTCGTGTTGTTAAATTGCCAGATCCTTCTTCGGCCACGGACTCCGAACCGCCTGCGCCCGTTCCTATCGAATCTGGCTGGGCGCTGGTCAAGGAGTTTACCTCCAAGGATATCTTTCAGCACTCGCCCTTCGGCGATATACTGAACTCATTAAGGACTCTCTCCTTGTCAGGAGGATCCTGGCCGAACTATGTCCGGCAGAACTAGGATGCGGACGACGAAGAAATTCGCGGCCCACCCACCACCCACTTAGTAGCCACTGTTGATGACTTAACCGACATGCTCGACTTCGACTCCGAAGATATCGACGGTATGGACG
Organism: Triticum urartu; assembly: GCF_003073215.2. NCBI lineage: Eukaryota > Viridiplantae > Streptophyta > Magnoliopsida > Poales > Poaceae > Triticum > Triticum urartu. The sequence continues at coordinate 393,012,260 of NC_053024.1, forward strand.
ACGATGCGGGAGACGAAGAGGAACCACTGCCCACAAGGCACTGGACAGCCACCTCATCATACGATATATACATGGTGGATACACCCAAAGAAGGCAATGGCGACGAGACAGCGGAGAATGACCCCTCCAAGAAGCAACCCAAGCGCCGACGTCAGCGGCGCCGCTCTAGGTCCCACCAAAGCAAAAGTGGTGATACCAGCACAGGAGGTAATAACACTCCGGATAGTGCCGAAGACAACAACAACCCCCTCCAGCAAGATTTAGAGCAGGAGGATGGAGGATCCAGCCCTCCTGAGAGAGCAGCAGATGGAGAGGCGGAGGATGGTAATTACATGCCCCCCTTCGAAGACGAGGCAAGCCTCGGCGATGAAGAATTCGCCGTGCCATAGGATCCCGTCGAACAAGAGCGCTTCAAGCGCCGGCTTATGGCCACGGCAAATAGCCTTAAGAAAAAGCAGCAGTAGCTTCAAGCTGATCAAGATCTGCTAGCTGACAGATGGACTGAAGTCCTGGCGGCCAAGGAATATAAACTCGAGCGCCCCTCCAAGAGTTACCCAAAATGCAGGTTGCTACCTCGGCTGGAGGAAGAAGTGTATGACGTGGCTGATCGGCCACCTCGTGGCCGTGATAGAGAGGCATTCCAGCCAAAAGCTCAGCCTGCACCCCGACGCCATTCAAATAAAAAAGCATGGGGAAACACGCCAGACCTACGAGATGTATTGGAGGACAAAGCAAAACATGCAAGATCGATCTACGGATCACGAGGGCACGCCACTATGATATAGCGCAATACAGAGGCGCCGCACACCCCTTATGCTTCACAGGCGAAGTAATGGATCATCAGATCCCATAAGGTTTCAAACCTGTAAATATTGAATCATACGACGGCATAATAGATCCTGCAGTATTGTCGGAGTAAATAACCATGGGTAGCCTAGCCGGCTTCCCCTGGCCCTTCTGAAAAAATTACGAGCCGATTCGGCCCTCAAGAATCCAAGACACGGGGCCGCCTTCCCCTTGCCGGCTGTCTCCCAGGCCGGCCATCGGAAGGCAACCCGACCTTAGCCCTCATGAAGAAAGCCGCGGGAGGGCCGGCTCCGAGAAGCCGGCCGTGAGAAGGCCGACTCCAAGAAGCCGGCTCCCACAAAGCGGTCAAGATCGTACCCTCAAAGTCTGCATCCACATAACGGCGATGTGACGGGGCGTGGCTACAGTGAAGCCTGCCACCCCCGAATCCCGGAGCACGCCTGGCACAGTGCACCGTACGGGTGGCCATGACCCGTCCGGCGCGGCACTGTTGCTACGTTGACCCTGATGTCATCCACGATGGGCTACCAGCGCGGCCCACGGGCGGTGGGCCCCTTCGGGCAGAGAGACACCCGAAGGCGGCCAGGCCTCCCCCAGTCGGCCCGAGATAGAGCCGGCTCCCCACAGCCGGCTTGCCACCTCCCTTGAAGGAGACGCCCCATTAAGGAGACAAGACGCGGTGAGGCTATAGCGATCACCCACCGGACGGCGGCACTGTAGCCACGCCCACCTCGGCGAAGCCCTCGTCACCAGGATTGAGCAACAGTAACCAGCTGCCGACAAGGCCCTGGACAGCGGGGCCTGCCTGTCGGCCAAGGAGCCGGCAGCCGGCGGGACCCACCAGCCGGCGGGCCCCAGCAGCTGGCACAGAAGCCGGCGAGTGTAGACACAGACGGCTGGGCCCCACGCCCAGTCAGATTACCATTGTACCCCCGGGGGGTAGGCCTATATAAACCCCCCGGGATGCCCATGCAAAAGGGTTGATCCCTGCTAGTCTTAGACACCACATAGGGAGGAGAAGAGAGCGAGCCGTGCCCTTCTTCCTCCTCTCGCCGAACAGCTCAAGGAGCATCATGTAGCTACTTGTTCATCTAGTGATCATGTGGAGACCCCGCAGAGCAGCAATAGGGGTGTTATCTCCACGAAGAGCCCCGAAGCTGGGTAAGATTCGCCGGTGTGCATGTCTTCGCCTCATCCCGTTTCCAGGCACCGGCGACGTCTTACTGGCTTCCATAATGATAAGCCACCCGTTGGCATATGTCGCACCTACCACCCGACAGGTATGGATCGAGGATTTCCTCCTCCACATCCACATGGCCCGCGGTGATGACTTACACGCCATCAAATACCTCCCACTCAAGCTCAAAGGACCAGCGCCGCATTGGCTTAACAGCTTGCCAGCAGAGTCCATTAGCTGTTGCGAAGATCTGGAAGCCACATTCCTCGACAACTTTCAGGGAACTTATGTGCGACCACCAGATGCCGATGACTTGAGACACATAATTCAGCAGCCAGAAGAATCGGCTAGGCAATTCTGGACCCGGTTCCTAACAAAGAAAAATCAAATCGTTGACTATCCGGATGCAGAGGCTCTAGCAGCTTTCAAACACAACATCCGCGACGAGTGGCTAGCCCGGCACCTTGGTCAGGAAAAGCCGAAACCTATGGCAGCCCTCACAACACTCATGACCCGCTTTTGTGCGGGAGAAGACAGCTGCCTGGCTCACAGTAACAATATGTCAAAGAACCATGGTACTTCGGATACCAAGGACGGAAATAGCAGGTCACGTCGCAACAAACATAAGCGCCGCATTAATAGCGATAATATTGAAGATACGACAGTCAATGCCGGATTCAAAGGCTCCAAACCTGGTCAGCGGAAAAAGGCATTCAAAAGAAGCACTCCGAGCCCGTCCAGTTTGGACCGTATACTCGATCGGTCGTGTCAAATACACGGCACCCCCGACAAGCCAGCCAACCACACCAACAGGGATTGTTAGGTGTTCAAGCAGGCCAGAAAGTTAATTGTCGAAGACAAAGATAAGCGGCCACATAGCGATGATGAGGAAGAGCCCCGACAGCCGAACACCGGAGGACAGAAGAGGTTACCCCCACAAGTGCGGACGGTGAACATGATATACGCAACCCACATCCCCAAGAGGGAGCGGAAGCGTGCGCTCAGGGACGTATATGCGTTGGAGCCAGTCGCCCCAAAGTTCAACCCATGGTCCTCCTATCCGATCACTTTCGATCGCAGGGACCACCCCACTAGTATCTGTCATGGTGGATTCGCCGCACTGGTTCTAGACCCAATCATTGACGGATTTCCCCTCACTCGAGTCCTTATGGATGGCAGCAGCAGCCTGAACCTGCTTTATCAGGACACAGTGCGCAAAATGGGTATAGACCCCTCAAGGATGAAACCCACAAAAACGACCTTTAAAGGCGTTATTCCAGGCGTAGAGGCCCATTGCACAGGCTTAATTACACTGGAAGTGGTCTTTAGATCCCCGGATAACTTCCGAAGCGAAGAATTAATCTTCGATATAGTCCCGTTCCGCTGTGGTTATCATGCACTGCTCGGGCAAACCGCATTTGCGAGATTCAATGCGGTACCGCATTATGCATACCTCAAGCTCAAGATGCCAGGACCTCGTGGGGTTATTACAGTCAATGGAAACACAGAGCGCTCTCTCTGAACGACGGAGCACACTGCGGCCCTCGCAACAGAAGCGCAAAGCAGCCTCTCAAGGCAATCCACCAGTTCGGCATTTCAAGACCCGGACACCTTCAAGCGTGCTCGGAGTAATCGGCAACTAGACCTCCTGGCATGATCTGAGCTCGCGTAGCAATGCGGCCCCCACCCCAGTCCCAGCCAAACGGCGAAACTCGTGCCACACATACATAATTACGCATTAAAAATACCATGGGCACAGGTGGGGAGGGGGGCACAACTGTGGCACGCCCCAAGACGTGGCTTAAACCGCACTAGGGGCTTCCCGCTTTGTTATTTTTCTCTTTTTCAGGACCTTAATCTCTGGAAACCCTGTCCGGCAACATGATTGCCGAACACATGATGCAGCAACCAAGGAGGCAGAAAGCTACGTCACACCACGGAATTCCCAGGTGGATTATGATAACGAGCGAAATATTTGCTTTAATACTATTCCTCAGCTTGCCCTTGGAAGGGACATAGTCCTACTTTTTTGCTTATCGCACTATCTGTATCATTCTGCTTTAACGCACCTTTTTGAATAAACAATGCATAACATTATGACTATTATTGCATTCTTGTTATATATATATGTTCATTAATGACGCCTTGCAACCGTACACTTTTGTATGGCCAATACACCAGGGGCTTAAGTACCCACAATATGGTGTGAGAAGTCTGAACACTTTCACAAGTGCGGCACCCCGAACTTATAGCATTATATGCATCAGCTCCGAATCATGTCTTTGGTCAAATGTTGGGTTTGCCCGGCTCCTATGTTTTGGTACCTTACGTTCCGCTCTATCGGCTAAGGTAGCGCTAGGAGAACTACTGCGATTGTGCCCTGGTTCTGCTGGGCTAAGCACCTAAGTAGAGAAAGCTAAAACTGACTGTCATGATAAAGCGAGAGACTGGTCACTGTTCGGCGAGGTTTTGAGTCCCTAAAGACTTATGCCGCTTAGAGCGAGGGGCCGGCCCTGTCCGGCTTAAAGGCGTGTATCGCGCCCCAAATTTGGCCTTCCGAATACCAGGGGCTTCGCCGAAATTTAAAATTATAGAATTCTATGGCTAAGTGAGAGTGATAAAGCATTATTAGTTTGGTTGCCTTGTTCGTTGTGCTGAGAACCTCCCTCGAAGGACCCAAAAATGGGAACAAGAGTGCTCAGGTTTATCCCGAACACCGCAGCACTCGCGGCATGGGGGCAGAAGCCGAGGACTAGCCATCTCTCAGATTGGATAAACAGCCAAACAGAAGGTTATATTTTAAATTCAAACAAGCGTTGCATAGCGCATATGAACAAGTTTTCATAAATACAGGATCACACAAGCAAGTTTCACTCAAATATTACACCTTTCGTGCACTCATCCGCTATGAGACGGGCACCCTTCAGAACACCCTCATAGTACATCTCGGGGTGGCGATGCTCCTTGCCCTCCGGCGGCCCTTCCTTGATCAGCTTCATGGCGTCTAGCTTGACCCATTGCAACTTCACACGGGCGAAAGCACGGTGTGCACCTTCAATGCAGACGGATCACTTGACGACCTCCAGCCGCGGCAGGCATCCACAAGCCGCCTCACCAGGCCGAAGTAGCCGTTCGGAAGGGCGTCGCCAGGCCACAGACGGACTATAAAGCCCTTCATGGCCTGTTCGGCCGCCTTGTGTAGCTCGACCAGCTGCTTTAGCTGGTCGCTCATTGGCACCGGGTGTTCGGTCCCAGTATACTGAGACCAGAACAACTTCTCCGTTGAGCTTCCCTCCTCGGCCTGGTAAAATTGTGCAGCATCGTACATGCTGCAGGGCAAATTTGCGAATGCTCCTGGAAAGCTCCGGATTCGGGTAAGTAACAGGTAATTTACTTTCACATGCTTGCTTTGCATATAGAATGCCTTACCTACCGCTATCTTCTTCATCGCATCAATCTCCTGGAGGGCCCTTTGGGCTTCGGCCTTGGCATTCTTCGCGCTCTCAAGGGCCATGGCAAGCTCAGACTCGCGCGTCTTCGAGTCAAGCTCCAACGCCTCGTGCTTCGTCACGAGAGCTTGGAGCTCTTGTTGCACCTCGCCCACCCGCGCCTCCTGCTTTTCTCGCTCGGTGCGCTCCTTGGCTGCTTTGTTTTCGGCCTCGGACAGCCCTTGCTTTAGGCTCGCCACTTCGGCTGTGGCCCCTGGCAAATTCATGATGATCCTGTCATTTTGCAATCGCATTCTTTTTATACATATCCATAGACTATGTACTACTTCCCTTTGTTCTCCTCGAGCTGCCTCTTGGCAAGGCCGAGCTCGTCCTGGGACCCTTTAAGGTCTTGCTTCAGTACGGCGACCTCCGCAGTCAGTGTGGCAAATGCCAGCAGCGAAGCCTGCATATGCATATTGACATACTTATATTAGACTCCTGCGATATTGTTTGATCCTCCATTCGGCTTTTCTTTGTGAACACCGAATAGAGCATCAGGGGCTACTGTCTATGCGGTAATATTTTTCCTATATTTTAAACACTTACCTCAAAGCCTGTTAGAAGGCTGACATAGGCTTCAGTCAGTCCGCTCTTGGCGGACTGAACCTTCTTGATCACCGCACTCATTATAGTAGGGTGCTCCTCGTCGATGGAAGCGCTGCGAAGCGCTCCCAACAGATTGTCCGGTGCCTCTGGATGGACAGAGGTCACTGGCACAGGCGTCTTTCCCCACTTGGAAGGAGGCCGCCTGCCCGAGTCCAGAACCACTGGAGGTTCCGGTGCGGTGTTCGGCTGAGGGCCGAACTCGGAGCCCTCAGGGGCTTGTCTTCCCCTGCTCCCAGAGTCCGAAAGGTCGCTTTCAGGCGCCTCCGGAATTGTCTCCCCTCGACCCAGTGCCTCTCGAGACAACACCTCGGCATTGTCCGTAGGGCAAGGGGAGGTAGCTGTTGGAAGTGGATTGCTATCCATATCCGACGAGCCCAGGGAGTCGTCCGACGATACGTCGATACGGGCTCGTGGCGGTCTGCATAGCCATAATTCGGCGTTAGGAGAAGCAGTGCGACAAAGGAATGCGGTGAGTTACTCTGGTATCCAAATACTTACGACTTCGCTAGGGGCTTGGCCCTGAGCAGCCACTCGTCTTCGCCTTCAGCGGCGGTGGTGGAGTAGTCCGGAAGGAGAGTCCTTCCCTTCTTGGACCCTTCGGCCTCCCTAGTTGGGGCGGCTTTCCTTTTCTTGTCTCCCCCGACTGGAGGGGGAGCGTCTTCATCTTCCTCCTCACCCTCGGGGGAGGAGTGCGTCGCGGAGTTATCAGACGATGAGTCCGATATCACCTGGCGCCGGGAACTCTTCTGGGTTCCCTTGGCCTTCTTGGTCTTCTCCGGCACCTTATAAGGAGCCGGAATCAGCATCTCCGTCAGGAGAGCGTCCGCACTATCTTCGGGCAGAGGGGCTGGACAGTTAATCTGCCTCGACGTCTCCACCCAGTCCTGTCAAAGGCATGGAGACTCAGATCTCGCACATGGTTAAGCAAAGGGAAGTAAAAATCCTACTGCGTGTATAGAACTCACCGAATGCGCTCGGCGCTTCACGCTTAGCCCGCGGTCCTCTGTAAGAGAGGGAGGGACCTCGGCGCCCTTGAACAGCACCCTCCAGACGTCCTTGTGCATCGTGTCGAAGAGTTTGCTCAGAGTTTGGTGCTGGGTCAGGTCAAACTCCCACAATTTGAAATCCTGTTGTTGACACGGGAGGATCCAGCGGATAAGCATGACCTGGACTAGTTGACAAGCTTAAGTTTCTTGCTTTCCATGTTCAGGATACATTTCTGGAGTCCTTCCAGCTCCACCGATGAACCCCACGACAAGCCCTTCTCTTTCCAGGAAGTTAGCCGTGTAGGGAATCCGGATCGGAACTCGGGGGCAGCCACCCAGTTGGTGTCGCACGGCTCAGTGATGTAGAACCACGCCGATTGCCACCCCTTTATGGTCTCCATGAAGGAGCCTTCAAGCCATATAACATTGGGCATCTTGCCCAACATGGCTCTGCCGCATTCCGCTAGTTGACCTCCCACCACCTTCAGCTTGATATTGAAGGTCTTCAGCCACAGGCCGAAGTGAGGCCGGATGCGGAGGAAAGCTTCACAGACAACGATAAACGCTAAAATGTTGAGGATGAAGTTCGGGGCCAGATCATGAAAGTCCAACCCATAGTAGAACATGAGACCACGGACGAATGGATGAAGGGGAAACCCCACTCCACAGAGGAAGTGGTGATGGAAAACTACCCTCTCATGAGGTTCCGGGGTAGGGACGATCTGCCCCTCAGCGGGCAGCTGATGCGCGATATTCGCGGCTAAGTATCCGGCTCCGTGCAGCTTTTTGATATGTTCCTCCATAACAGAGGAGGCCATCCATTTGCCCCCTGCTCCGGACATGTTTGGAGAAGATTGAGGGGAAGGATGCAGACTTGGGCATTGGAGCTCGAGTGTGCGAAAATGGATGAGCAAAGGAGGAAGAAGGCGTGGATGAAAAGGGTAAATCCTTCTCCCTTTATATGGGCGGACGAAACTATGCGTCCCCACTAGCCTAGTAAAACTCGCTTATCCCCCAAGCGCCATAATCGATGGCGCGGTTGGGTTACCCACACCCGTATTGATGAGAATCCCATGATAAGGGGACACGATCTCTGCTTTGACAAGACGTGTCAAAAAACTGCCCCGCGTTATGTGCGAGGCTAGTTAAAGGAAACGGTTCGAATAATCACCGGGCCGTGACATAATGTCGCGTTGCTAAAACAAGTCAACAAATTGGATTTGTGGAAATATTATTCTCTCTACGGTGGTATGTGGAACTTATTTTGTAGGGTCGGACACTATCCTTGTATTCGAATTCTTTCGTGGTGTATTCGGAGGAGGAACCTGCCTTGCAATGTCGAAGACAATACTGCGCACCGGACTCATCGTCATTGAAAGCCTGGTTCAGGGGCTACTGAGGGAGTCCTGGATTAGGGGGTCTCCGGATAGCCGGACTATATCCATTGGCCGGACTGTTAGACTATGAAGGTACAAGATTGAAGACTTCGTCTCGTGTCCGGATGGGACTCTACTTGGTGTGGAAGGCAAGCTAGGCAATACGGATATGTGTATCTCCTCCTTTGTAACCGACCTTGTGTAACCCTAACCCTGTCCGGTGTCTATATAAACCGGAGGGTTTTAGTCCGTAGGACAACATATAATCATACCATAGGCTAGCTTCTAGGGTTTAGCCTCTCTGATTTCGTGGTAGATCTACTCTTGTACTACCCATATCATCAATATTAATCAAGCAGGACGTAGGATTTTACCTCCTTCAAGAGGGCCCAAACCTGGGTAAAACATCGTGTCCCCTGCCTCCTGTTACCATCCGCCTTAGACGCACAGTTCGGGACCCCCTACCCAAGATCCGCCGGTTTTGACACCGACGGTCATGTTTCATTTTCTTCACACAAGAATGCTCTCATCATGCACAATCCCGATGACAAGCCAAGCAATTGTTTCATACTTTAGTAATCTCAAACCTATAAACTTACACGCAATATATGAGTGCAAGCCATGGACATAGCACTATGGGTGGAATAGAATATAATGAGGGGGTTATGTGGAGAAGACAAAAGGAGAAAGTCTCACATCAACGAGGCTAATCAATGGGCTATGGAGATGCCCACCGATTCATGTTAATGCAAGGAGTAGGGATTGCCATTCAACGGATGCACTAGAGCTATAAATGTATGAAAGCTCAACAAAAGAAACTAGTGGGTGTGCATCCAACTTGCTTGCTCACGAAGACCTAGGGCACTTGAGGAGGCCCATTGTTGGAATATACAAGCCAAGTTCTATAACGAAAATTCCCACTAGTATATGAATGTGTCAAAACAAGAGACTCTCTAACATGAAGATTATGGTGCTACTTTGAAGCACAAGTGTGGCAAATGATAGTAACATTGTCCCTTCTATCTTTTTCTCTCATTTTTTTCTTTGGGCCTTTTCTCTCTTTTTTATGGCCTTTCTTCTTTCTTTTTTGGGCCTTCTCTTTTTTTATGGCCTTTCCTTTTTTTATTCCTCACTTGGGACAATGCTCTAGAAAATGATGATCGTCACACTTCTATTTATTTACAACTCAATGATTACAACTCGATACTAGAACAAAAGATGACTCTATATGAATGCCTCTAGCGGTGTACCGGGATATGCAATGGACCAAGAGTGACATGTATGAAAGAATTATGAACGGTGGCTTTGCCACAAATACTATGTCAACTACATGATCATGCTAAGCAATATGGCAAAGATGAATGTGTCATGATGAATGGAATGATGGAAAGTTGCATGGCAATATATCTCAGAATGGCTATGGAAATGCCATAATAGGTAGGTATGGTGGCTGTTTTGAGGAGGATATAAGGAGGTTTATGTGTGAAAGAGCGTATCATATCACGGGGTTTGGATGCACCGGCGAAGTTTGCGCCAACTCTCAATGTGAGAAAGGGCAATGCACGGTACCGAAGAGGCTAGCAAGGGTGGAAGGGTGAGAGTGTGTATAATCCATGGACTCAAAATTAGTCATAAAGAACTCACATACTTATTGCAAAAATCTACAAGTCATCAAAAACCTCGGTACTACGTGCATGCTCCTAGGGGGATAGATTGGTAGGAAAAGACCATCGCTCGTCCCCGACCGCCACTCATAAGGAAGACAATCAAATAACACCTCATGTTTCAAATTTGTTGCATAACATTTATAATACGTGCATGCTACGGGACTTGCAAACTTCAACACAAGCATTTCTCAATTTCACAACTACTCAACTAGCACAACTTTGATATTATTACCTCCATATCTCAAAACAATCGTCAAGCATCAAACTTCTCTTAGTATTCAAAACACTCTTAAGAAAATTTTACTAACTTTGAATACCCAGCATATTAGGATTTTAAGAAAATTACCATGCTATTAAGACTCTCAAAATAATCTAAGTGAAGCATGAGAGATCAATAGTTTCTATAAAACAAATCCACCACCGTGCTCTAAAAGATATAAGTGAAGTACTAGAGCAAAACTATATAACTCAAAAGATATAAGCGAAGCACATAGAGTATTATAACAAATTCCAAATCATGTATGGATCTCTCAAAAGGTGTGTAAAGCAAGGATGATTGTGGTAAACTAACAAGCAAAGACTCAAATCATACAAGACGCTCCAAGCAAAACACATATCATGTGGCGAATAAAAATATAGCTCCAAGTAAAGTTACCGATAGAAGTAGACAAAAGAGGGGATGCCTTCCGGGGCATCCCCAAGCTTTGGCTTTTAGGTGTCCTTAGATTATCTTGGGGGTGCCATGGGCATCCCCATGCTTAGGCTCTTGCCACTCCTTGTTCCATAATCCATCAAATCTTTACCCAAAACTTGAAAACTTCACAACACAAAACTTAAAGTAGAAAATCTCGTGAGCTCCGTTAGCGAAAGAAAACAAAAGATCACTTCGAGGTACTATAATTAACTCATTATTTATTTATATTGGTGTTATACCTACTGTATTCCAACTTCTCTATGGTTTATAACCTATTTTACTAGCCATAGATTCATCAAAATAAGCAAACAACACACGAAAAACAGAATCTGTCAAAAACAGAATAGTCTGTAGTAATCAGTAGCTAGCACAAGATCTGTAACCCCAAAAATTCTAAAATAATATTATGGACGTGAGGAATTTATATATTAATCATCTTCAAAAAGAATTGACTAAATAGCACTCTCCAAATAAAAATTAAAGCAGTTCTCGTGAGCGCTAAAGTTTCTGTTTTTTATAGCAAGTTCAACAAGACTTTCCCCAAGTCTTCCCAACGGTTCTACTTGGCACAAACAATAATTAAACACAAAAAACACAACCAAAACACAGGATAGATAAATTATTTATTACTAAACAGGAGCAAAAAGCAAGGAATAAAAATAAAATTGGGTTGCCTCCCAACAAGCGCTATTGTTTAACGCCCCTAGCTAGGCATAACAAGCAAGAATAGATCTAGGTATTGCCATCTTTGGTAGGCTATCCACAAGTGGCTATCATAATAGATTCATAATGTAATTTAATTTTCTTTCTAGGAAAGTGTTCCATGCATTTCCTTAATGGGAATTGGAATCTAATATTTCCTTCCTTCATATCAATAATTGCACCAATCGTTCTAAGGAAAGGTCTACCGAGAATAATAGGACATGAAGGATTGCAATCTATGTCAAGAACAATAAAATCTACGGGCACATAATTCCTATTTGCAACAATAAGAACATCATTAATTCTTCCCATAGGTTTCTTAATAGTGGAATCTGCAAGGTGCAAGTTTAGAGAGCAATCATCAAAATCACGGAAACCTAACAAATCACACAAAGTCTTTGGAATCGTGGAAACACTAGCACCCAAATCACATAAAGCATAGCATTCATGATCTTTAATTTTAATTTTAATAGTTGGTTCCCACTCATCATAAATTTTTCTAGGGATAGAAACTTCCAATTCAAGTTTTTCTTCATAATATTGCATCAAAGCATCAACGATATGTTTAGTAAACGCTTTATCTTGACTATAAGCGTGAGGAGAATTTAGCACGGATTGCAACAAGGAAATACAATCAATCAAAGAGCAATTTTCATAGTTAAATTCCTTGAAATCCATAGTAGTGGGTTTAGCAATATCGAGAGTTTTAATTTCTTCAATCCCACTTTTATCAAATTTAGCATCAAGATCAACAAATTCCGAATTCTTGGAACGCCTTCTAGGTAAAGGTGGATCATATTCAGTCCCATCATTATCAAGATTCATATTGCAAAACAAAGATTTAATAGGGGAGACATCAATAACTTTTAGATCTTCATCTTTATTTTCATAGGCATCCGGTTTAGCGGCCATCCTATTAACTAAGGTGGCTTGCTTATCCGAAATTTCAGCGTCAACTTCTCAAGACGAGCAATTTGGGATCTTAAACCATCAAATTCTTTAGACATATCATCGAGCTCTTTATTCATAAAACTCATAAAACTTTTTTGTTCCTTAAGCTCGTTTCTAAAGAAACTATTATGCTCAATTGCAAGACCATAAAACTCCTAACGTTGTTTTCGATTTCTTCTAACCTTTTAAGGTGAAGATCACCAAATCGGGGAAGAGCCATCGAGACAAGCAAGCAAACTAACACACAAGCAAACAAAAAGCAAGCGGGCAAAAAGAGGCAAATAGAGAAAGAGAGGGAGGATAGAGAGAGAGGGCGAATAAAACGGCAAGGGTGAAGTGGGGGAGAGGAAAACGAGAGGCAAATGGCAAATAATGTAATGCGGGAGATAAGGATTGTGATGGGTACTTGGTATATGACTTTTGCGTAGACTCCCCGGCAACCCAGAAATCCTTCTTGCTACCTCTTGAGCACTCATTGGTTTTCCCTAAGAGGAAGGTGATGCAGCAAAGTAGCGTAAGTATTTCCCTCAGTTTTTGAGAACCAAGGTATCAATCCAGTAGGAGGCTACGCGCGAGTCCCTCGCACCTGCACAAAACAAATAAATCCTCGCAACCAACGCGATAAGGGGTTGTCAATCCCTACACGGTCACTTACGAGAGTGAGATCTGATAGATATGATAAGATAATATTTTTGGTATTTTTTATGATAAAGATGCAAAGTAAAATAAAAGCAAAGTAAATAACAAAGTATTGGAAGATTAATATGATGAAGATAGACCCGGGGGCCATAGGTTTCACTAGTGGCTTCTCTCAAGAGCATAAGTATTCTACGGTGGGTGAACAAATTACTGTTGAGCAATTGACAGAATTGAGCATAGTTATGAGAATATCTAGGTATGATCATGTATATAGGCATCACGTCCGAGACAAGTAGAACGACTCCTGCCTGCATCTACTACTATTACTCCACTCATCGACCGCTATCCAGCATGCATCTAGAGTATTAAGTAAAAACAGAGTAAGTAACACCTTAAGCAAGATGACATGATGTAGAGGGATAAACTCATGCAATATGATGAAAACCCCATCTTGTTATCCTCGATGGCAACAATACAATACGTGCCTTGCTGCCCCTACTGTCACTGGGAAAGGACACCGCAAGATTGAACCCAAAGCTAAGCACTTCTCCCATTGCAAGAAAGATCAATCTAGTAGGCCAAACCAAACTGATAATTCGAAGAGACTTGCAAAGATAACCAATCATACATAAAAGAATTCCGAGAAGATTCAAATATTGTTCATAGATAGACTTGATCATAAACCCACAATTCATCGTCTCAACAAACACACCGCAAAAGAAGATTACATCGAATAGATCTCCACAAGAGAGGGAGAACATTGTATTGAGATCCAAAAAGAGAGAAGAAGCCATCTAGCTAATAACTATGGACCCTAGGTCTGAGGTAAACTACTCACACTTCATCGGAGGGCTATGGTGTTGATGTAGAAGCCCTCCGTGATCGATGCCCCCTCCCGTGATACAAAAGTTAGCGGTGGAATTAGGGTTTTGGCTCCGTCTGATCGTTTGGGGGTACGTAGGTATATATAGGAGGAAGGAGTACGTCGGTGGAGCAACAGGGGGCCCACGAGGGTGGAGGGCGCAGGCGCGCCCCCTACCTCGTGGCCTCCTCCTTTGTTTCTTGACGTAGGGCCAAGTCTCCTGGATCATGTTCGGTGAGAAAATCACGTTCCCGAAGGTTTCATTCCGTTTGGACTCCGTTTGATATTCCTTTTCTTCGAAACCCTAAAATAGGCAAAAAAAACAGCAATTCTGGGCTGGGCCTCCGGCTCGGAGGTTAGTCCCAAAAATAATATAAAAGTGGATAATAAAGCCCAATAATGTCCAAAACAGTAGATAATATAGCATGGAGCAATCAAAAATTATAGATACGCTGGAGACGTATCATGAGGCGACGAAGAAGCAGATTGAGGATGCGCTCCCCCCCCAGCCGATCAACCAGCTCCCGAATTCCCCCAATCGGGCGCCCAGCGCCCGTTGCCCATCTCCGCCCATAGCGCCCGCCCGTTAAGCCCCTCTAGGCCACAGACAAGTGGGGCCCAGCCCCCAAAACGTTTTTATAAAATAAAAGAAAATGAAATAAAAAAATGAATTAATAAAATTAATAATGAAATAAATAAATAATGAATTAATTAGGTTAACTAATCCTATTTAATTAACCTAATTAACCTGTTAGTTTAATTAAACAGTAATTAGTTTAACCTAAACCCTAATCAACCTAACAGTGTATGACAGGTGGGTCCCACTGGACACACACGTCAGGTTGACCAGGTCAACGGTCAACGTTGACTGCTGACGTCATGATGACGTCAGCAAACACTATTCTGGATAATGTTGAATTAAAATAATTAAAAAATGCTAAAAATGATTTAAATCTTTTAAAATCAATATAAAATAAACCGTAGCTCGGATGGAAAAACTTAGAACATGAAAGTTGCTCAGAACGACGAGACGAATCCGAATGCGTAGCCCGTTCGTCCAACGCACACCCCTAGCATAGCAAACACACAACTTTATCCCTCCGGTTCATCTGTCCGAAAATGCGAAACACTGGGGATATTTTCCCGGATGTTTCCTTCTGCACCGGTATCACCTCATACCGCGTTAGGGCACCCCTAGCACCGCTACTTGTCATGTCATGCATCGCTATGCATCTATTTGCATTATGTTCATTGTTTCTTCCCCCTCTTCTCTCCGATAGACTACGAGACTGACGCCGCTGCTGGTGCCCCGATCGACTACAGTGTTGATGACCCCTCTTTCTTGCCAGAGAAACTAGGCAAGCCCCCCCTTGATCACCAGATATCACCTACGCTTCTCTCTACTGCTTGCATTAGAGTAGTGTAGCATGTTACTACTTTCCGTTAATCCTATTCTGATGCATAGCCTGTCATTGTTGCTACAACTGTTGATACCTTACCTGCAATCCTAAATGCTTAGTATAGGATGGTAGATTATCATCAGTGGCCCTACATTATTTTCAGTTTGCCATGCTATACTATCGGGCCGTGATCATGTCGGGTGTTGATCACGGGTATATATACTACATATACATACTTTACATGTTGTGACTAAAGTCGGGTCGGCTCGTAGAGTACCCGCAAGTTATTCCGATGTTGGGGGGCGAAGGGGCAGGTGGTTCCACCCAGATAGTGGTGGGCCTAGGTTCTCGACGGCCCCCAACTGTTACTTTGAGGTGGAGCGACAGGGCAGGTTGAGACCACCTAGGAGACAGGTGGGCCTGGCCTTGGTCGGCATTCACGGTTACTTCAAAATAACATGCTTAACGAGATCTGGGTATTTGATCTGAGTCTGGCCACTCGCCTATACGCACTAACCAACTACGCGGGAACAGTTATGGGCACTCGATGTCGTGGTATCAGCCGAAGCCTTCGTGACGTCAGCGACTGGGCGGCGCGCGCCGGGTCGGACTAGAACGCCTGCTCTTGTATAAGGGAGGCTAAGTCTGCTCACCGGTCGCGTACGCAACGTGCAGGTGTGCAATGGGCGATGAGCCCAGACCCATGCGCCATAGGATTTAGACCAGCGTGCTGACCTCTCTGTTGTGCCTAGGTAGGGCTGCGACGTGTTGATCTTCCGAGGCCGGGCATGACCCAGACCAGTGTGTCCGGACAAAGGTAATCGAGCGTGTTGGGAAATGTGGTGCACCCCTTCAGGGAAGTTAATCTATTTGAATAGCCGTGATCTTCGGTAACATGACGACTTGGAGTTGTGCCTTGACCTTATGACAACTAGAACCAGATACTTAATAAAACACACCCTTCCAAGTGCCAGATACAACCGGTGATCGCTCTCTAACAGGGCGACGAGGGGAGGATCACCGGGTAGGATTATGCTATGCGATGCTACTTGGTGAACTTACCATCTACTCTATGCTTCTACTGCGAAATGGAGGTTACCAGAAGCTTAGTCTTCGATAGGACTAGTTATCCCCCTCTTATTCCGGATTTCTGCAGTTCAGTCCACATATGTTACCCCTTTTTCCATTTGATACCAATGCATACATATGTAGTGTAGCTCCTTGCTTGCGAGTACTTCGGATGAGTACTCACGGTTGCTTTGCTCCCCCTTTTCCCCCTTTCTATACTCGATTGCTGCGACCAGATGATGGAGCCCAGGAGCCAGACGCCACTATCGATGACGACTGCTACTACTCGGGAGGTGCCTACTACTACATGCAGCCCGCTGACGACGACCAGGAGTAGTTTAGGAGGATCCCAGGCAGGAGGCCTGCGCCTCTTTCGATCTGTATCCCAGTTTGTGCTAGCCTTCTTAAGGAAGACTTGTTTAACTTATGTCTGTACTCAAATATTGTTGCTTCCGCTAACTCGTCTATGATCGAGCTCTTGTATTCGAGCCCTCGAGGCCCCTGGCTTGTAATATGATGCTTGTATGACTTATTTTTATTTTTAGAGTTGTGTTGTGATGTCTTCCCGTGAGTCCCTGATCTTGATCGTACACGTTTGCGTGTATGATTATTGTACGATTGAATCAGGGGCGTCACAAGTTGGTATCAGAGACGACCGCCTGTAGGAATCCCCCTTCCACACTCCTTGGCCGAAGTCGAGTCTAGACATTACAAAATTTTTACTAACATGGTTGTGTGCCTTACGGGCCCACGTCGCCATTTGGGTGGTACTAGGATCTTTTACTCCTCGATCCTTACTTTGGGACTCTGAACTCTATTCTACTCGGGTTAAACGATTTTACTAACTCTAACATTAGGATCCCGTGACCACGTTCACCCCAAAGTTGGATAAGCCCTAGTTATTCTTAGAGTATTATTTGAACATTATCCACACTATCATTTGACTCCTTTGAAACATCTTTGTTTTCAGATGGAACCCACGAGACAGGTCGTGTGCCACACGACGGCCATTGGTGCCTCAGGATCACCTGCTGTGTTCGTTGAGATGATGACCTATATGGGTTATCGCTGGCACCCACTGTCTACGAGGAGTGCCAGGACTTTAACTAGGAGTAGTACCGTGCCATCGTCCACCTCTACTCTCGGGAGTATGACTGCACTACCGTGCTACACACTGCTCATGGTGTTGGAGTGACTATCGACATGGCGGTCCACGATGCTGCTTATGCTGCTCTGACACGTCTTCATGGAGAGTATCGGGGGTTGGACACCTCCCCTTTCAGGCACATTGCTATCGCATCCCATGTTGGTGCGGAGGGATACTACACTGCTACCTACTCCACTATCACTTGAGAGCCCTTCTACCATCAGAACCTGGTTCTGCATGCTGATGGGCTGGATAGAGCTAACCGAGCTCTTCGCCACGAGTTGTACACCACCCGTCAGCACCTGTACCGTGGTCTGACGCTGCTGCACCCCGCTGTCCGATCTAGTGATCTCTCGCGTTCTGTGATCTACCTCGCCGGGACCGTGATGCCCCAGGGCGTCGGCTGGCCAGATGTGGGAGGCTACTCTCCCGCACTTGGTCCTCTTCTTCCACCCACGCGTCGGGTTCTGCACCAGAGTATCCGTGGACCCCAGGCTACTCATGTGGAGGACTTCCCGTCGCGTCACTACCAGCTGTCAGGCTACACCTACCTCCACAGTTCCTCCTGGGACTGATGTAGGCTAGCTTGTTAGTGCTAGATGCATTCATTGCGACCCTGCGTGCCGCCTATGATGTTCTTAGGCTATGTACTAAACTCTGTGTATCATACTCTATGCATGATCTCTTTTGTAAGATATGTCAACTACTATGTAGTATCTATCGTGTTCCTTCCATTATGCATGTTTCATCATGAATGATTCTTGTCCTTGCAAATTCTCAATGCCGAACTACCCATGTTATATATTAGCAGGATGGTTAGACTAGGTGGTCATGGTCGTGGTGACCATCCCCCACCCCCGCCTGAGTACATGGCTGGGATGATGCAACAGTTTGAGCTGAATCGCCGGTTCATGGAGAATATTATGGATCAGTTTCCTTGCCCCAATATGAATTAGCAGCCAACCCAAGTGAATCTGTAGGATTTTATGCGTCTCAACCCAACTGTGTACCGCAGCTCAACTCAGCCTCTGGATGCTGATGACTGGCTCCGTGACATCACCTATGAGACGGAGTCTGCTGATGTAGCCCCTGCCAGCTATGTCACCTTTGCTTCCTTCTTCCCGAAAGGACCCGCTGCTCAATGGTGGGACACTCACAGGCGTACTCTGCTAGTTGGAACAGTCATCACCTAGCCAGACTTCCAAGCTGCTTTCCGTGCCCACTTCATTCCTCAGGGAGTCATGGACCGGAAGAAGCGCGAGTTCCGCAACCTCACTCAGGGCAACAAAACCGTGGAAGCTTATCAGCGGGAGTTTCTGGATTTGTCCCGCTATGCTGAAGAAGACATTGCAACTGATGCACAGAGACAGGAGAAGTTCAGTGACGGCCTTCAAGCTGACATCAAGCTCGCACTTCTAGTGCATGACTTTGCTGATTTCGCCACCTTGGTGAACAAGGCCATCAATGTCAAAACTGGTCTGCAGGAACACCAGATCTCTCATAGGCGCAACCGTGACACGGGCTCATCTTTGGGCCTGTCCTCGCAGAAACGTAGGATATGGATTCCCAACAGCATGTACCAGTGAACTGCACCTGCTTCAAGGCAGTCCTATGCTGCACCGCGTCTGCCTCCCCCACCAACTAGGAAGCCAAGACTTCCAGCTCCACCACCCCGAGCTCCTACTCCCACTCCCAATAATGGTCTGTGCTTCAGGTGTGGTCAACCAGGACACCTTGCTAGGGAATGCAACCAGAACCAGAACCAACTGGCCCTTCCTGCAGCTGGCCGTGGAAGCAACCAGCCTCGCAACAACAATGCCAGGTCTTATGGTCGTGTTCATGCCAACCATGTTGATCTTAATGAAGCTCAAGACCAGCCTGCTACTATGATGGGTACACTCCTCGTAAATTCAGTACCTGCATCTGTTTTATTCGATCCAGGAGCATCGCATTCATTCATGTCAGAAGATTTTGCATACAAGCATGACGTTAAATGTGAGCAGATGAACACTTCGGTAGTGGTAAAAACCCTTGTGGGACAATGTCAAACCTCACTGGTTGGCATCGACGTCCCCATGGAAATCGACGGGCTGGAATTCTATGCCACTCCCATTATCCTGAAGTCGTCTAACATCGACCTCATTCTGGGGATGGGTTGGTTGAAAGCGCATACTGCTTCTATAGTTTGCGCCACTAAGACCGTCCATCTGCCACATCCTTTCGACGAAATAGTTACTTACCAGGCTCATCTAGTTCAGAATGCTGAGGCACAACTTTATGCCTCGAATGCATTGAACACTGCACCACTCGAGGGCATTGTAAACATTCTTGTCGTTCGTGAATTCCAAGACGTCTTTTCGGAAGAGCTTCCAGGGATTCCCCTGCTAGAGCTGTCGAATTCATCATCAACTTGAAACCAGGCACCACCCCTATAGCCAAACGACCCTACAAGATGCTGCCACATGAACTCACTGAGCTTAAGGAGGAAATCGACAAATCTCTTAGCAAAGGTTTCATTCGCCCTAGTTGCTCTCTTTGGGGAGCACCTTGTCTCTTTGTTAAGAAGAAGGATGGAACAAACCGATTAGTCCAAGACTATCGTCCTGTTAACCAAGCCACTATTCAGAACAAATATCCCCTCCCTCGGATCAATGATCTTTATGATCAACTGGCTGGTTCATCAGTGTTCTCCAAACTTGACTTGAGGTTAGGTTACCACCAGATCCGTGTTCGTGAAGAGGATATCCCAAAAACCGCCTTCGTGACTCGGTATGGGTCATATGAGTACACCGTCATGTCATTCGGCTTAACGAATGATCCCGCCACCTTCTCTCATCTGATGAACTATATATTCATGGATTACCTCGACAAGTTCGTCATGGTTTATTTGGATGATATCCTTGTATTTTCCAAGAACAGGGAAGAACATGCTGAACATCTTCGTCTTGTGCTGGAAAAGCTTCGAGAGCATCAACTCTATGATAAGTATTCCAAGTGTGAATTCTGGCTCCCCAAAGCAACCTATCTTGGGCATGTCATCTCCAAGGATGGTATTGCCGTCAACCCTGAATGAGTTCAAGCTATTCTCGATTGGACTCCTCCGAAGAATGTCAAGCAAGTCTGAAGTTTTCTCGGTCTAGCCAGCTATTGTCGTCGATTCATCGAGAACTTATCCAAGATTGCCAGGCCTCTGACTAATCTATTGCATAAGGGCGTCAAGTTCCAATGGACAGACAAGTGTCAAGAAAGTTTCCAGGCACTCAAAGACAAGTTAGCTTCTGCCCCAGTGCTTGCTCCACCTGATACTAAGAAGGACTTTGTCATTTACTGTGATGCTTCCTGTCAAGGATTAGGCTGTGTCCTAATGCAAGAGCGCAGAGTGATTGCTTATGCCTCTCGTCAACTGCGCCCTCACGAAGAAAACTACCCAGTTCACGACCTGGAGCTTGCTGCTGTCATTAATGCTCTAAAGCAGTGGCGACATTACCTTCTCGGTAATCGTTGCGAGATCTTCACCGACCATCAAAGTCTGAAGTATCTGTTTACTCAGCCAGACCCGAACCTCCGTCAGCAGAGATGGATGGAGACTGTTGCAGACTTTGACGTGGGTATATCCTATACCCCCGGCAAGGCTGATGTAATGGCTAATGCCTTGAGCCGCAAGTCCTACTGCAACCACTTCCAGGTTCACAAAGTTCAGCCCTCGCTTGTTGAAGAATTCAGAAAGCTGAACCTCCATATTGTTCCCCCTGGTGCACTCGCTCCCCCTCCCCCAGAGTTCCAAAAGATGAATCTTTGTGTTGTTACTAAGGGTTCTCTAAATACCCTGGCTGTCGTACCAGATCTCATAGATGGTATAAAGACTATTCAAGGTTATGACTCTAAAGTCGAGAAGATTAAACGCCATCTAGGAGAAGGAAAGCCCTCATTCTTCACTATCGCCGATGATGGCGCCTTGTACTTCAAAGGCCGCCTAGTGGTGCCATGTTCGAGGAAAAACCTGGATCAGACTAAAAAGGTTATGAAAGAAGCTCATGATACGCCTCTATCTGTCCATCCTGGTAGTACAAAGATGTATTAGGATATTCGTCAGAGATTCTGGTGGTCTAATATGAAGCAAGACATTGCTCGTTATGTTGCTGAGTGTGACGTTTTCCCTCGTATCAAAGCTGAACATCAAAGGCCTGCTGGAACTCTGCAACCTATCTCTATTCCTGAATGGAAATGGGACCATGTTGAAATGGACTTCGTCACTGGTTCTCCCAAATCGCAGAAAGGTAATGATGCTATTCTTGTCGTCATTGACCGGCTTTCTGAAGTTGCACATTTTCTGGCGGACAAAGAAACAATCACTACTAGTCATCTTGCAACTCTCTACATGTTCAGAATTGTTTTACTTCACGGTATTCCACTGGTTATCAGTTCAGACCGTGGCAGCTTGTTCACTTCAAGATTTTGGGCATGTTTCCAAGAAGCTATGGGAACTCATCTGTCATTCAGTACTGCATTTCATCCTCAGTCGCAAGGTCAAGTTGAACGTCTCTACCAAGTTCTCGAAGACATGCTTCGAGCTTGTGTAATTTCCTTCGGCAAGAAATGGGAGGAATCTCTTCCATATGCCGAGTTCTCTTATAATAATAGCTATCAAGCTAGTCTGAAGATGTCCCCCTTCGAAGTGCTATATGGACGAAAGTGTCAGACCCCCCTGAACTGGTCAGAAACTGGGGAACGTCCGCTCTTCGGTCCGGATATTATCCAACAGGCCGGAGAACAAGTCTGCATCATTCGTGAGAATCTCAAGACTACTCAGTCACGTCAGAAAAGTTAGTATGACCGTCATCACAAAGACATGGTCTATCAACCTGGCGAAAAGGCTTATCTTCGAGTTACACCAATGAAGGGTGCTCACCGCTTCGAGATCAAGGGCAAGCTAGCTCCTCGCTATATCGGTCCCTTCACTATTCTCGAAAGGCATGGAAAAGTGGCATATCAATTGGAGCTTCCATTGAACCTTTCTCAGGTTCACGATGTGTTCCATGTGTCACAGCTCCGCCGTTGCTTCAAGGATCCAATCCGAGCAGTGGATCACAAAGTGCCGAATTGCAACGGGACCTCTCCTACAAAGAGTATCCGATCCGCATTCTTGACCAAGCTGAACGCCGCACACGTCAGAAGGCGATCAAATTCCTCAAAGTTTAGTGGTCGCATCACTCTGAAGATGAAGCTACTTGGGAACGCGAGGACCGCCTGCGTGATGAATACCCCGCATTGTTTCCTTCTACCTCCTAAATCTCGGGACGAGATTTCTTTTAGTGGAGGAGTTTTGTAATGCCCGGGTAATTAAGCTACAGTAATCCCACGTTAACGGTGCCACGTCACCCCGGTAACTATTGTTAATATCACGTTGGATCAAAACTTTTCGAAATTTAAATTCAAAATAATGTCAACAATAAAAGTTTTTCAAAATTTAAAACAAAAATGTTCGGGGTGTGCAAATAAGTGCCTAGGAATTTATGGTGTGGGATCCATGCTTTTATAAAAGACCTAAGTATTTTAAAATGAATTAAAACAGAAAAGAAAATAAATAAAAAGAAAAACTAAAACTAAAAGAAAATAAAGGAGAGAAGGAAACCCCCTCCCACTGGGCTCAGGCCCAGCAGGCCACCGGCCCAGCTGCCGGCCGGCCCAGCCGGCGCTCCCTTATCCTCTCCCCCCCAAAACCCTAATCTAATCGCCCCACTCGCTCCCCACTCCCCCTCGATTGGATCTGGATCGAGAGGAGCCCGGTCCCCTCGCCCCTCCACCCCCGACGCCGGCGCCCGGAGCTTCCCCGCCAGACTGCCTCCTCCTCCCGCTGGCCTACCTCGTCTACGTCGATGTTGTCGTCGCCGTCCCCCACCACGAGCACCATTGCCCCGATCCCTACTCCTGTCGTGAGCTTCGCCTTTTGCTCCCCCCCCTCGCGCGCACGCATCCGCCCTGCCTCCCTTTCCTCAATGTGGCCGCCCGTGACCGCGCTAGCCTCGCTGCACCGCTCCTCCTCGCGCTCACCGCGGCTACACCGCCTGCAGCGACCCATGCACTCACCCCACCCCCTACTGTGTCCGTGCCGGACCGTAGCTGCGATGCCCACCCCCCCGCTCGTACACTGCCTCGCTCCGGCCGCGCGTCCCACTGCCACTGCTCACCCCGCTCCCCCTTTGCGTGCGCGCTCGCGCTCACCGCGTGGCGACCGCACCCATCCGTGCGCCCGCGTCACGCCTCTTCCGCTCTGCCACGCGCGCTGCTACTCCGCTGCCCCGCGCCGCCCGCCACCAGCGTCCTCCACGGTCCCGACCACCCTGCTCCGTCGTGCCACCGCCACTTGCTGCTCGACGCCGCCCTGACCGCGTGCATGCCGCCGCTCGCCGGCACCACCCCTCGGCGTCGTCCTGATACTGCCTCGGCTCATCTTCCCCTTCTGTTGCTCTGCTCCCCGGCCGCCCCCTCGCGCGACCCCCCCGTCCTCCGCTGCTGTCCGCCACTCGGCCGTCTCGCCGGCAGCTCCCGGCCGGCCTCGCCGTGGCCAACGCCCCCTGCTCCGGCCCCTGTTGGCTCCGCCTGCACCTGGGCATGCGCCAGTTCGGGTCGCGCCGCTAACGCCCGGCGCCCGCTTTGGCCTTTGGCCCTATGACGAACGGGGCCCACTCCCAAAACGGTTTTATAAAAAAAGGAAAATAAATAATAATAATAATAAAGTAGTTAATTAATTAATTAACTAAATTAATTAAGTTAGTTAATCCTATTTAATTAATCTAATTAACTTGTTAGTTTAATTAAACAGTAATGAGTTTAACCTAAACCCTAATCAACCTAACAGTGTATGACAGGTGGGTCCCACTGGACCCACACGTCAGGTTGACCAGGTCAACGGTCAACGTTGACTGCTGATGTCATGCTGACATCAGCAAACACTATTCTGGATAATGTTGAATTAAAATAATTAAAAAATGCTAAAAATGATTTAATCTTTTTAAATCAATATAAAATAAACTATAGCTCGGATGGAAAAACTTTGTACATGAAATTTGCTTAGAACGACGAGACGAATCCGGATACGCAGCCCGTTCGTCCGCCGCACACCCCTAGCATAGCAAACATGCAACTTTCCCCCTCCGGTTCATCTGTCCGAAAAATGCGAAACATCGGGGATATTTCCCCGGAAGTTTCCCCCCTGCACCGGTATCACCTCATACCACGTTAGGGCACCCCTACCACCGCTACTTGTCATGTCATGCATCGCTATGCATCTGTTTGCATTATATTCATTGTTTCTTCCCCCTCTTCTCTCCGATAGACTACGAGACTGACGCCGCTGCTGGTGCCCCGATCGACTACGGTGTTGACGACCCCTCTTTCTTGCCAGAGCAACCAGGCAAGCCCCCCCCTTGATCACTAGATATCGCCTAAGCTTCTCTCTACTGCTTGCATTAGAGTAGTGTAGCATGTTACTGCTTTCCGTTAATCCTATTCTGATGCATAGCCTGTCATTGTTGCTACAAGTGTTGATACCTTACCTGCAATCCTAAATGCTTAGTATAGGATGCTAGATTATCATCGATGGCTATACATTCTTGTCAGTCTGCCATGCTATACTATCGGGCCGTGATCACGTCGGGTGTTGATCACGGGTATATATACTATATATACATACTTTACATGTTGTGACTAAAGTAGGGTCGGCTCGTAAAGTACCCGCAAGTGATTCCGATGTTGGGGGCTGAAGGGGCAGGTGGTTCCACCAAGGTAGTGGTGGGCCTCGGTTCCCGACGGCCTCCAACTTTTACTTTGAGGAGGAGCGACAGGGCAGGTTGAGACCACCTAGGAGAGATGTGGGTCTGGCCTTGGTCGGTGTTCGCGGTTACTTCAAAATAACACGCTTAACGAGATCTGGGTATTTGATCTGAGTCTGGCCACTGGCCTATATGCACTAACCAACTACACGGGAACAATTATGGGCACTCGACGTCGTGGTATCAGCCAAAGCCTTCGTAACGTCAGCGACTGTGCGGCGCGCGCCGGGTTGGACTGGAACGCCTGCTCTTGTATAAGGGAGGCTAAGTGTGCTCACCGGCGCGTACGGAACGTGCAGGTGTGCAATGGGCGATGGGCCCAGACCCCTGCGCCATAGGATTTAGACCGGCATGCTGACCTCTCTGTTGTGCCTAGGTAGGGCTGTGACGTGTTGATCTTCTGAGGCCGGGCATAACCCAGACAAGTGTGTGCAGACAAAGGGGATCGAGCGTGTTGGGAAATGTGGTGCACCCCTGCAGGGAAGTTAATCTATTCGAATAGCCGTGATCTTTGGTAACAGGACGACTTGGAGTTATACCTTGACCTTATGACAACTAGATCTGGATACTTAATAAAACACACCCTTCCAAGTGCCAGAGACAACCGGTGATCGCTCTCTTATAGGGCGACGAGGGGAGGATCAACGGGTAGGATTATGCTATGAGATGCTACTTGGTGAACTTACCATCTACTCTCTTCTGCCGCTACGAGATGGAGGTTACCAGAAGCGTAGTCTTCGATAGGACTAGCTATCCCCCTCTTATTCCGGCTTTCCATAGTTCAGTCCACATATGTTACCCCTTTTTCCATTTGATACCAATGCATACATATGTAGTGTAGCTCCTTGCTTGCGAGTACTTTGGATGAGTACTCACGGTTGCTTTGCTCCCGCTTTTCCCCCTTTCTATACTCGATTGATGCGACCAGATGATGGAGCCCAGGAGCCAGACGCCACTGTCAATGATGACTGCTACTACTCGGGAGGTGCCTAATACTACGTGCAGCCCGCTGACGACGACCAGGAGTAGTTTAGGAGGATCCCAGGCAGGAGGCCTGCGCCTCTATCGATCTGTATCCCAGTTTGTGCTAGTCTTCTTAAGGCAGACTTGTTTAACTTATGTCTGTACTAAGATATTGTTGCTTCCGCTGACTCGTCTATGATCGAGCTCTTGTATTCGAGCCCTCGAGGCCCCTGGCTTGTAATATGATGCTTGTATGACTTATTTTTATTTGTAGAGTTGTGTTGTCATATGTTCCCGTGAGTCCCTAATCTTGATCGTACACATTTGCGTGTATGATTAGTGTACTATTGAATAGGGGGCGTCACACCGAACGTATGCATGAGTAGGTGTTCGAGACCCCACCCGTATGTACGTACGTGGCCGTATTTACTTTCTTGCACCCTGGCCGCTGTACGTACATGTACATGCTACGTGCGCGCCTCTACTACCATACGTGCCCTTCCTTACACGGCCACGGTTCATTGCTGCAGCCTGCAGACAGACCAATTGACCAATATGTACGTACATGTTCGTGACCAAAATGACAACGCTACATACGCTTCGACCGGGTGGGTCCCAACTGTCAGGAACTTCCTTGCGTGCGAAGATGTAGCTGGTGGGTCCTAGCAGTCAGGGGGGGAATCATTTTTTTGCCCGTAATATGGACGCACTTCCTTGAGTGCGAAGATGTAGCTGGTGGGTCCCAACAGTCGGGGGGAAATGTTTTTTCATGAAATACGGTGGCCTGTCCGGTTGGTGCCCGTTGTCAGGTGGAGGAATCATTATTTTCCATGTAATAAGGAGGCACTTCCTTGCTGCGGCCGTGGACCCAACTGTCAGCCTCTCCATGTACAGTACTCTTCCGATGGAAGTCGTTCCTTGACCATGTTGACCACGCCACGCCGAGAGCACCAGGGCGGTGGACGACAGAGAGGCCTAGGAAGGGGACGATGCGGAGCCGGGGAAGACGCGGCAGTAGATGCCGATGCGAAGAGGAGTACGAGGGTTCACTGGTTCGGCTTTGATGTGAGGCTACCGTCGCCGCAGAATGACAGGGGGTGTGGGTGAGTGGAGGGATGGCCTGGCCAGCGGTGGGAGTAGTAGGGGGCGGTGAGGCCTCTGAGGTAGCACAGCTGGCCACGGGGGGCAGGAGCAGGCAGCACGACCGACGCTGCTTTGGGCGGCTGGAGTGAGAAGACCAGAGGTTGTAGAAGCACTACAACCGTTGGATGGACATCGTACGGTCACTAGAGCTAGAATCGTTCATATTGACTAAGTTCACAAAGCCCTCCGTCCCTGTCATCTTAGTAGGCCCACAAGTCAGCCTCCCACAATGGTGGGTCCCAGCTAGCAGGGGGAGTTTTCCTTTTTTTGTGCGTAATAAGGAGGCACTTCCTTGTGTGCGAAGATATAGCTGGTGGGTCTGAGCTGACAGCGGGGGAAACATTTTTTTCCGGAAATATAGAGGCCCTTCCGGTAGGTCCCTGCTCTCAGGTGGAGGAATCATTATTTTGTGCGTAATAAGGAGGTATTTCCTTGTGTGGACCCCTATTGTCAGCCTCTTCCGACGGCTGTTGTTTGTTAACCATGTTGAACTCGTCGCGCCGAGAGCACAAACGCGATGGACGAGGGTGAGGCCTAGGAAGGGAACGACCCGGAGCCGGCGAAGCCACTACAGCGGATGCCCACGCTGAGGGGTGTACGAGCGCTGACTGGTCGGTTGCGGGGTGAGGCTGACATCGCCAAAAAATAACAGGATGTGCGAGTGTGTCGAGGGATGGCCTGGCGGCAGCACAACCAGCCACGGGGGGAGTGAGCAAGCAGTCCCGCCAGTGCTGGTTTGTGCGGCTGGAGCAGGAAGATCAAAGATTGAAGAAGCACGGTGGCCGTTGGATGGACATCCAATAGTCACTACTCTGTATTGAATAAGTTGACAAAGCCTTGCGTACGCGTCAAAAAAATTTAGGACAGCGTCATCGTCAACCTATGAGGCCAGAAGTCAGCCTCCAAATCTGTGGAAAACAACATATAGCCCATTAGCCATTATTTTCAAAAAATTACAGCCCTTTGCTAATTATTAAGGATATTTGAAGCCCATATTCTTTTTATTAGCATTACAGACCATATATTCTGGGCACTGCTAAAAAATTCAACGAAAATTTTCATATTTCGGTGGCGTCCGAACACTTTTAATCACGAAATTTCGAGTCACGTTAAAAATATTTTTTGAAAAATTATATCGAAATAAAATTCAAAAAACAATTCTCCGCAAAAAATGAATGAAATTTAAAATCTTAACTAGCAAGATGCATGTGCGTTCCACGGAACATGAAGATGCATTTGTATGAGTAGTTTATCTTGTGGGAGAAAAGATGATCTTTTAATGTAATTGCCAGTTGGCTTTGGTTTTTATAAGAGTAGAGAGTAGAGAAATAAAAAAATGATATTTTAATGTAATTGCCTGTTGGTTTTGGTTTAAAAATTTACAACCCATTTCTTACAACTTATAGCCCATTTTCTAGGGAAGCCCATTTCTTACTACTTTACATCCCCCCCTCCTCGTCTTGAAAGATTTGCTGCCCAGCAAGGCTGGCAAAAGCAAGTAGGCCTCGGTTTTGGTGTTCTCCAAAGAAAAGAACTGGGCTAGCCATTTTCAGAAAGAAAAAAGATATCAACTGGGCTCGTCATGTGCTTAAATAAAAGCGTAAGCGTGGGCTAGACGGGCCATAGCCCCCGCAAAGCGCGCAGTTGAGCTTCGTCTCTGAAACTAAAAAAACAACTGGGCTAGCTGCTGGGTCCCTGGTGTTATCCGCT
Source organism: Triticum urartu (assembly GCF_003073215.2). NCBI lineage: Eukaryota > Viridiplantae > Streptophyta > Magnoliopsida > Poales > Poaceae > Triticum > Triticum urartu. Next base: position 393,041,481 of record NC_053024.1, read on the forward strand.
CGTTGTGTAATTTTAACAAATCCGCCACCGGGCCGGCCTATGCATCGCCGGTGTGAGATGAGACGTCGATGACTTGTCCTGGCGACATGCCACCGTTGGTGGACTCCGCATCCCCCTTGCTGAAGTCGACCGCATCCTCGTCTTCGTCCTCGTCGTCGGCGCCACCCTCAAGGTTGTAGTACTCATAGTAGTGGCTGTGCCAGAGCTCGCGTTGGTACTTCATCGCGGATTCCTCAACGAACAGACTCTTCTGTACCTCGATCTCAGCCACGCGCAAATCCTCCTCCCAGCGCTCCTCGATCTCCGCTGCCTCCTGCATCTTCAGCTCCCGCTCGGCGACCTCATGAGGAAGGAGGTGCACCATGGCCACCGCCGCCTTTTCAGATGTGGGTTGCATGCCGGAGTCCGAGGTGGCCTGGGATATCTTGGCGTGTGCATCGTCTATCTTAGCATGGATGGCCTCGACCCGGGCGAGGGCGACATCGGTGACACGGACGGTGGCTCGAGCGCTCTTGGCGTTTGTAGCCGCCGTCGCAGCAGCAGCTACAACCGTCTCGGCTGCCGCGGCAGCCGCAGACACCCTCTCGGCGGAAGCGGCTGTGCTCAATGCGGATGCGGCGGCACTCTCTACGTAGGCCGCCGCGCTCTCGGCGCAGGCGGCGACGCTCAGGGGGGACACGGCCATCATATGGGCCTTCACGAAGCATTTCCACGGCTTCATCTTTGCAAGAAGGGGGTGCAGGAATGGGGATTGGGATTCGTGGATTCGGGGGTTGCAGGCACTGGAGCAGACGTGCTGGCGAAGCTTAAGGAGGGAGACTTAAATAGACCCAGATATTTTCATCGCAAACAGTTCCTAGAAAACAACTGTGTGATGTTGTACATATTTTTTGTTAGCTGTGAAAGACGAATTTGGAGTGAAGTGGCAACGGATGGTGTTTTAAATGATCGAGAAATTTTGTAGTACTAATACAACTGTCATGTGAAATTTTGGAATAATTCAGGGGTCATTTAACCTTTTAAGACATTTAAGTGATTTTCTAGCAGTGAGGAGTTAGGAGGAAGTATTTTTTTGGCTTGTAATAATGAGGCACCTGCTTGCGTAATGAAATGACCCTGGTGGGTCCCTACTGTTAGCCTCTCCACGGACAGTCATCTCCTGATTCCTCTTGGTTGTTGACCATGTTTTTTTGCGGGGAGGTTGTTGACCATGTTGACAACACCAGACGGTGGCGGGCATAGCGAACGAACCAAGGCGGAGAACGACGGCTAGGCCTCGGACGAGAACAAACAATAGTCGTGGAAGATGCGGCAGTGTAGTGGCAGGTGGAGGGGAGTACGAGGGCAACAACATGCAACTCAAGCTTACAAACGGTACAAAAAGCCCAAGGATTAATTATTCATCCATTTTTTAGACAAAACCCAGATTGAATATGTCAGTAACATCTAACCCAACCACTCTTTTTCGCAGTCACAAACAAATGGATCGGTCCGATCCATAAAATCAACAACCTGTGCAAAAAAATTTATTTCAGGACGACTACAACTTGTTGTAAATAGAAGTCGGGCACGTTTAGAAGCCCATTTGTCCACCTGAAACTTCTTTTTTGCTGTCCAACGTGTCCGTCCGTGAGAAATCTCTTGCGGTAAAACTTAAGCCTCATGGACAATAGTAACCTCGCATTCAACAGGAAGAATGTGACAAAGTTTCTCTTTGCCTGGTTGGATGCATATCCTTCCATCATTATTGTCCTCAAACAAATGTCATGAGAACTAAGAAAATCCTCGTGATTATTACACCACCGATTGGTTATACGTTTTTTCCATGTGGTAGCACAGCCTAAGTAGACATGAAGATTGAAAACAGTTAAGGTCTGAACAAAGAGTATGTCGAAAGAGCGACAGCTGAATGACTAATTCTAGTACAATATATACGGGCTTTCAATGTGCATGAAATCACCACCTCTATATATAAATTCTCCAGAGATGGAAAGCATCGCAGCAAGCCAATAATTATGTTCAGATCAAAAGTAAACATTCCGATATATAAGATCTTGACAGAATCCAGTAGCATTGATAGGCTATCCATGGATGAACTCTTCATTGAGCATATAACATAATATTAGTACCCAAAGTGTACTCCAAGATGATATAAAACTTATGCGCACAAATGAAAAATGCAGCTTATGATTACAAATGTATAGATGATAATATACGGTACCTGAATAAGTGTGGAGCCAAACACCAACTTGTTGTGATCATCAAACGGATCACGAATTACACCCAAGGTCTCCAGTTTGGGTGCAGAGACGACAGTTATTTGCGAAGGTGTATAACAATTATCAAGGAGCAACCTTTGAAGTGAAGGGGCATCTTCGATGATGAGTTATTGTCCTTCAATACAAATTCCAATGCTTTTAAGGTGAGGCAACTTTATTTTGAGACAACTGATAGGGATTTCTATTCCCAAAACAATTCGCAAGCGCTCCAGGGCAGGGCAACTGGAGTGGATGATGATGTGCAGTGAGGCCTCCGACAGATAAACCACCACAAGCGAAAAAAAATTAGTAGTAGGAGTCAAAGCATTTGTACCAGATCATCTGGTAGATGGCACTGGGCGAAGGTGGCGGTGTGGAGAGAGGAGGAAACTACGAGATGGACAACGGTGGTGTGGGCACGAATTCTTGGCATGTGCGTGGTAATGGTAGAACTCAAACTGCTGGAGTTTTCCGAATTCAGGGGATGTCAGCCAAGCGTCCACCATGCCGGGTATGGACAACAGGTAGCATGTCGGGATGCAGAGGCGTTGAACGGGGCCCTGCTGGTGAGAGGAGACGATGTCTCTGAGGAGATCAAATTCAGGGAGGACAGATATCTGACGACAGTCGAGATTGAGGGGCGCGGTGCGCCATAGAGGGCGCCACTGAGTTGAGAGGACTTGTATGCGACAGCAATCCTTGGTGGGGAGAAACGAGATGATCTCCTCAAGGATGACGTCTGCGAGATCGCTGATGCGGTCCACCAGAGATTCTACTGGTTCCTCAGATCCGGGAGGGAGGGCTTGCCGCTTCTCCCCGCGTTGCCGGGTGTAGGATCTACAACCGGCATCACCGCTGGCGGGAGCCTCATCTTCTTAGTGCTGGGGCCAGCCGACTCCCTTTTTCTTGTGGGCATCACACCGAGCTCATGGGTTTGAGCACAGTAGCCAGAGACGAGCCTAGTGGCAGTGCGAGTGGGGAAGAAGGATGGCTGGGGTTTTCTATAGGAGTGGAAGAAGAGGAGCAGACATTTTCTATACTAGTAAGGAAGAAGGTGAGTGGGGTTTTTCTGGACGAGTGAGGAAGATGGGGAGCGGGGGGAATTGGGGGGAGACGAAAGCGGGAGAGTCCAGTAAGCTGTAGTATAAGTGGAAACGAGGAGGAAGGAGGGTTTTCCTGGGATCGCCCCTCTTCAAGAAATATGGGCTTCTCCTTGCAATAAACAAAAACAAATGGGCTTTAAGATGGACTAGCACATATGCCCGTGCGTTGCAACGGGGAAAATTAATGTTTTGCACAAGCATAATGTCCCACAGCATCGGATTCATTATGAAGAACATGTTGCAACGCACCATCATCCTTCTACAAAATGAACATAAAAAAATATGTCGCAATTTAGTCGTGTTCATATATTTTTTCGGGGCGTAATCTCCCACTGATTTCATTTAAATACAGTACTTTTTAATGGCATTCAAGTATGATCCTTTCATTAATTACCATGAAGTCCTCACCCGTTTTAGTCGGGAATCAAATCCTTACTTTTCTAATTTAGTAGCCCCAACACATTAAGGCCCATAGATCCTTTCTTTTAATTATCCTACCTTTTTACCTCAAATCCTTCATGTAGAATTTATTAAGACCACAATTTTCTAATAGTTATTCCATCGATTTACCCATAATCCTTTCTTTAATTAGCCACATTCGTTTAAATATTATATTTAAGCCCACAATCCTTCCTTTGTTAGCTCATTCGCTTAATTAGCTCTCCCTAAACATGAGCCTTGGACCTCACCCTTCCCCATCTACAGGAACGAAGGGCGATTTGTGCGAACCCTGGGCTCTCCACCTCGTCGTTGCCGAATCGGCGGCTCCTTCGCCCTCCGCCAGACGCTCCGGCGGCGGGAGGACGGGGGAGGCCCGATTTGCAGCATGTACATAGTGTAGGAGTGCCTAGGGGCCAGCTAGTGGCATCGTGGAGGCGGCGGTGCGTGTGGATCGGATTTTTGCAGCTGTTGGTCTCCCCTTCGACGGCGAAGTTCCGGTGGAGCTCTGTGGTGGACCAGCTCCTTTCTTCATGCTCGCTGCTCGGTGGAGAGGCCGTGCATGGTTCCCCCGTGCCGGAGATCGAGGGATGGCAATTCCGGCGGTTGAAGATTTGAAGAAGGAAGGCGATGTTGAGCGGTGCAACGAAGACAACGGCCATGGGTGTAGGTCCTCAGGGACCGTTGATCGGAGACTTCCCGTTTCGCCCGGGGGCTACTTCAATCCAAGGCGTCAGCGAGCAGCGGCAAACGACGCGTCACCGGTTCGTCCACGGCGCCGGCGTAGTCGGGTTGCAGATGGGCTTGGTTGTAATTTCCTTTTCTGTGTGGATCTTTCAGTAATTTGGCCGTTTTAGTATCAACTCCTTTTCTCACAAAAAATAAATAAATAAACATGATGACTGCCACTCGTATATTTAGAGTGAGTTGGGATTAGTAAATATGAAAGGTGCATAAGTCTTTGGTTGTTACATCTAAGAGATAGACAGGAGGTCTTGTGTTCAATTCCCACAATGTTGATTTATTTTGACCCAATTATTTTTCACGGTCTCTCTATGAAAGCCCATAAAAGGCCCATCAACATACAAGTAACTGGCCCAGATCACTTAACGTGTGTAAACCAAACGTAAAGGACTAAACCAAACCAAGAATACATATTCCGTTTAATAGTAAGGACTAAACCAAACCAAGAATACCTATTCCCTTTAATAGTAGGTATAGAGGTATAGATAGGCTTTTGTATCGGCTTAGTCGGCTGCCCGTGTTTCATACTTGAGGGCCTTGTGCTAGAGGCAGCCCGAGACACTCTCCAGCTTATTGCCCATTCGAAAGAAAAAAAAAGACACCTCCAGCTTATGGCTACTCATCGGTAACCTTTTTCAACCTGGCATCCACCAAATTAGAGGATGCGGTACTGGATGCAGACACTCACACTGGTCGCATAGCGCGGCAAAGTGAGGTGTCAGATAACAGGCCTACAGTATACTTACTAGATTGTGAAGGTTCACAGGCTAGTCAACATTTATGTTAAACTAAGCTTCAGAAGATACGGTATGCATACGAACATTCAAAAGAACAAAAGTTCAGCATGTTGATGCATCTCAATGATTCACCATACAATAAACAATACAAAGTAGTGAGAAGGTGTGGAAATAAATAAAATCGGTCGATGCTTCTCTGAGCAAAGGGCCTCCCTGCACACGCATTAATTTCCTTAATTTCCTGGGCATGCTTGTTTCTACTCAATGTTGCGAGCACTTTGAGCATGTTGGCAACTCCACAGCTAGCTTCCATTCGGCTGATCGAGCAAGGTCCAGGTTTCTTGATTGACGTGTTGTTCGATTGATTTGTGAAGTGAAAGGGAGGGCACCTAGCCTACCTGACCTATCGCGACGAGCGCCCTGGGAACCAACAGCAGTGCCAGAAGTGCGAGCGCGGCGGCGACTTTGACATGCTCAACCCGGCGATGGACGCCGTCCTATCCTCGGTGAGGGTGGAGTGCCCGCACGAAGGTTGTGGGCTCTACGTCACTTACCACAAGCTCGTCGATCACCAAAGCGTGTGTTCGCTTGCGCCCTGCAAATGCCCCGTGCCCGTCTGTGGCTACGAATTCCCGCCGCCGGCGCTCTCCCACCACATCAGCACCGTGCATCCCATGCCTATGCATAGGATCCAGTACGGCAAGGTGCTCCAGCTGCCAGTGCAGATGTCAGAGCCGCGGCGCTTGCTATTCGCGGAGGAGGACGGCTGCATGTTTTTTCGTGGTCGACGGTGTGCTCGACATCGACGCGCCTATCGCCGTGTTGGTCGTCTGCATCAGAGTGAGGGCATTCCCACTGCCGCACTACGCGGCCAAGGTGTGGGAAAACAGCCCTGTCGGAGGAGCCCAAAGGCAGGACCAACACCATCAAGATGGAAATCGAGGTGACAAGCAACAAGGAGCCCGACATCGTCGTCGTGCAGGAGCTGACCTTCTTCACAGTGCCACCCAAGCTGCTGGCCGGGGCTAAGTTGTCGGGGACGGTGTCCCTCCTCATTCAGAGTGGCAAGCTCACCTAAATGATTCTGTAGTGCCTTCTATTTATCTTAGTAATATGATAATATAGGGTTTAGCTCAGTATACTTTAGCTCAGGAGATGGTGGATTTTGGTGGCGATGCGGCAATTAGTTCAACATCAAATCAGCAGTTAAAGTAATTTCCAATGATCGAAGGGATATTTTGTGTGTGTTGGATATAAAGATCCTTTGGGTAAGGAGTATAAGCTGCTTATATGCTTGCTTGTTGAGAAAGTGTTGCATACTTCTGCGAGTTGACGCGACACATCAAAGTAGTAGTACTACTAGTAGTACTCACCCGACTACACACCAGGCAGACTAAGCTCGTGTCATGTTGGTGTCGTGTGCGGCCCGCACATTAACCAAAACCTCGCGCCTCTAGCTCAGCCTCTGCGTTTTAAGCTTCTCAATATCAAGGCCAAGGAGCAACGTGAACCAATGATAGAGCCAATCGGATGGTTGAGAACACTACAATTCGTAGCCATAGATGTGTGTGTGGGAGTGGACGAGTGCGTGCGTGCACCTCTTCTCTTCATGTATAACGTACTAAACATAGAGTACAAGTGTATGTGGGTGGCATCGACCTAGAGAGCTAGAGATGGTGTGTGTGAGAAGTCCCGAGAGACTAGGTGTGTGTGTGGGAAAGAGGGAGAGAGATGATATGTGTCGATGTAATGCATGTGAAAAAAGACTAGTCAATAGCTCGCCACGAGGCTATTCCTGGCGAATGCCCTAATAACCATAAGATATGTATCCGATGGTGCCAGTTATTGCACGTACACAACATTAGAAAAAGAACTATCGTGGCATATTGCAAAACTGCTCACCACGCCCCTTCCCTACAAACTTTCACTCAAGCGTTCGCAACTGCCATGGTCTGCTACTATGTGCGATCTTCATTTTTAAAGGGATCTACAATAAAAGGCTGGGCTTTTGGCGCATGGTAGACGGGGGAGCTTGGCCTATCGATTTGCTACTGCTCACATGCGGTCGAACATAAGTGATGTACAAAGCCGATGCGCATCACTTCGGTGAGCGGCTGGCCGGACATACCCGATGTTCATGCTAAGTGTTAGGCCGAACCGACCGTGTGTTGGTGCTACTACTTACATGCGGTCGCACATGTCAGTGACGCACCAAACCGATGCACGTACCTTCGGTGAGCGGCCGGCCGGACCGACCGTGCGTTGGGGCGAGCGCGACGGGCCGTAAGTTTACCACCTAACTTAATTTGTAAAGGGTAACTCTTGCTTTTGCCTCCTTAATGAGATTGGTCACTAGAAATACTCATTACATATGTTTCTCAGATGCGTACGTGGGCCCGCATTCTCAGAGGCCATCGTGGTAGAGCCAGACGCCCGCAACCTCTCGGAGCAAAATATGAGTAGCCCGCTCCTGGTTATTTCTATAATCTGTTTAGAAATTCTCAATTTCATGTGTGACGCAATATTAGCTGTTCATTGATGTTAATCCAACGGTCTAAGTGCCTCGGAATGGCTAGGATTTGCGTCTATGGAAACCTGATTTTACCCAGCAGTGTCTACGTTCTTCTAGAAGCATCAACACGCCAGTGTGATCAATCCAAGCAACAAGCTGGCAAACAACCCCTCCACATGTGCCATGTGGCTTCATTGAGCTCCCCCATCATTTTATTCAAAAATATATTGACTGAAAAAGAGAGACATCTCCTGAAACAAAAAGTTTCTTGTATTTTGTTTCCTACTTGCTTTGCACGTACCGGAAGAGCAAGTATAATAAGTTACAGTCAACAGGCTATAATGATTAAACAATTATATTTGTGTTGAGTTGGATGAGAGAGAAGAGGAGATAGAATGGAAGCAGGATGTAGATTAACAGCCAGCTACAGCACGGACTCCAAGAAACATTATGATAGTGTAGAGTGGGCCATGCATTAATAAAGTAGTACTGCTTAGCAACTAGCTATACTATACATGTTTGCTATTAGGTTGACTATATATGACATGGAAACTCCATATAGCCGGTTGTTGGCTATACTACCAGTGCCACGTCATCTAACAAGTCTTTCAACATGCGTCAAATTATCACAAGGACTAACTCTCCTTAGAAAAATGTGCTCCACCATGTATCCGCATGTGAGGGAGGCAGTGCGTGCGTGCATGCGTGCACCTCTTCTCTTCATACATGTCCTCCACGGCTCCACCTAGTGGGTGTGTTAGAGACAGAGGGAGATGGTGTGTCTGACATGCCTCTATACATATGTTTCTATCAAAGAGAGGCATGAATACATAGTATATGTATGTGGAGGGGGCGATATACAAGAAGAGAGGTAGAGAGAACATTTACACAACATATCGATAGACACCGATAGAGGGAAGAACTTTACGAGCATGCAAGCACTAGGAAAGAGGAGGGTGCATGTTGGAAGGTGATGCAAGAGGCCAACTAGGCAAAAAGACAAGGATGGAGTACAAGTGTGAGATCGATAATTAAAGAAAGGGGACCATAACGCATGTGGGCGTGCTTGTCTGGTCGATAGACAAAGCGAAAGGCATAGATGATGAGACGGGGAGGGGCAATTAATGTGTGTGTGGTAGGCGGTCCTATGTAGAGAGGTCATGGTTTGGTCAATGTGTATGTGGGTAAAGAGGGGGAGACTTAACTAGAGATATAGATGGGGCATTTTGTGTGGGAAAATAGTGAGAGACCTCACTACACATAGAGGGAAATCAATTGGTGCACATGCGTGCATGTGTCAGAGATAAAGAACACCTGGAGTGACAAAGAGAGGGAGAGGTGTGTGTGTGGTGGGGGAGGGGTGCAGCTAGCTAGTGACACTGTACGCGTGCAAGATGGATAACAACAAAGGGGGCGACAGTGCCGGCGTGCCTCAGAGTTAGAGCGGGGGGCATGGATGGTGAGAGGAGGGGAGGGACTATGTGTGTACAAGTTATTGGTATCCAGGAAGGGAGGAGTGTGTGTGTGAGTGTAAAAGACTCACAAAGATGATAATCAGTATAAAAGTGGACTCAAATATTTGAATAAGAGCACATGATGTTTGTAACTCATGCATGCATGAATATAATGCAGATATGCATGGTGTGGTTTTGAAGCAAAGGTGGTATATACTATATTCACATCGAACAAGGCCAAATCGATTTAAATTTGCGATATCGATGGCAGGCATTGTCTGACCAAATTGCATCTGTGCATGGTCATAACTATGGGAATTTGAGATAATGTGTCGCTTTCAAAGATAACATCTAAATGTTGTGTGTGTGGGCAGGGGTGTCGGTGTACAAAAAGAGGGGTACACTTTTTGTACCCCTATAACTGTGCACGGACAGTCTGAGCCACGGGCACCACCACACTGAGCGAGGCAAGGGAGGTGAGCCAAGGTAAGGCCGAAGCTCAGGAGAAGAAGAACGACGCCAAGACCAAGACCACAAAGAGCAAAGGGGACGAAGCGGACCCCCCGGCAAGATCCTTGCCGGGAGGCGGTTTTAGCAAACCCGGCAAGACCCTTGCCATGGCAGCTTGCCCCACACCAACGGAGCGAGTCACCCTTGAGTCCACTGCCCCCATGGGCCAAGGATTCGGGAGACATCCCCGTGGTGGCATGCGGATCTTTGTGAAGACATTCAAGATCAGATACACCCTTTAGAAGATGATGATCCTTGGTGGGATCCCAGCCAAGGAGGACCACAAGGCCCCCGGCAAGAGCCTTGCTGGGGATGACAGCAGGCGCCACGGCAAGACCCTTGTCGGGGCCCCGACAAGGCCCTTTCCAAGAACACCCGTAGATCCACCATCAAGCCCACGCCAGTCAAACCTCCACCGCCGTTCACATGCAGCTACCGACCCAACCAGCTGGGCAGGCACCTGCGTGGCGGCATGCGGATCTTCATGGAGACCCACCACTGCGCCACCTCAGCTGCCTGCCTACCTACATGGCACCGCGGGCGCCGCTGTCCAGGGCGCATGTCGACACGAGAGCGAGCGGCGATGGACAAGACAGCAGGGCTCTCCCCCATCCCCGATAAAGCAAGGACACATGGGCAAGACGCATTAAATGCGCCTTGTCATGTAATGCGAGGGATAACCTCACATCACTGTACCCTTTCCACCTCCTGTGTGCCACTGTGCCAACCCCTTTCCTATAAAAGGAGGCCCGAGGCGACCAGGAGGAGGATTCGGCTTTTTGGAGCTTTTCACGCCCCATAGCTAGCTCAAGAACACAGATATACAATCCACCAAAGCAGGAGTAGGGTTTTACGCATCCTCGTGGCCCGAACCTGGATAAACGAACCGTGTGCTATCTGTTTGATCCGCTCTTCTCACGACCTCGCGCCCCGCAAGTGTAGTAGGGATTCTTGTGATCCCATAGGTGTCATTCCAACCGACATCTTTGGCGTGCCAGGTAGGGGGTGCAGTTGTGAGAATTGGCTCTAGCAGTTCCGCGGCTCCTCCGGCTGCCGCTCCCCTCCTACAAACCCGGCAAGGTCAACACCATAGCATCGGAGGCCTACCACATGTCGAGTAAGAAGAGGGTGATGAACTTACGCTGGGGGCTGTGCCGGGGGCTGCTGTCCGGGCTGCTCAACACCACCAGTGGCGTCCTTGAAGCCCCAGCTGGGGGCTGACTGCTCGCCGAGGCCTTCACCCTCTTCACCCTCTAGGACAACGTCTCTGCATCCCTGCAAAAGAAAAAATGGATCAAGATGGGTGGCTTAATTCAGAGGAATGGAAATGATAGTAAGGAATGGAGTACTTACTCGTCATCCACCTCCTCCTCTTCCACCGCTTTCCTCTTCCTCTTCGGGCTGAGAGGCCCGAGATCAAAAGTGACCTCCGCGTCAACATCTGAGTCGACATCTACCGGAGGAGGCGAAGATGGCGGGGTTTGTGCACGCCCAGATGAGGAAGGGGCTGTTGTCTTCTTCTTCTTCTCAGCGGCCTTCGTCAGCCTCTTGGCTGCCGTGGCCCTCGTGTGGCGCCCAGACCCCTCCAGGGTCAATTGAGGCCGCGCAGCCCTGCCGGGACGGACTGGCTCACCGAAGCCAGCCCGCCGCGGGACTCGCCCTCTTCCCCTGGTTGGCGTCGAGCCCGCTGCCACATCCTCCTCTGATGATGATGACTCGTCGGCCGCGTCTTCGACGAGCAGAGATCCAGTGTCGGCGCTGCTGACCTCCCCGGAGGCCGCCGCCCACCGGGTGAGCTCCTCTTCCTCCGCCGCCATTGCGGCCTTGTCCTCCAGGCCCCCGGCGCTGCCGTCCTCCATGGCAAGTTTTGCCTCCCTCGCCGTAGTGGCGATGTAGTCCAGCTCTGCCTGGGTGGTGTCCATGATAAGCCACCGCTCGGCGTCGGCATTGATGTACACCTCGATCAGGGTGTCGAAGAATTGCTGCACATCATCGTCCTTCGGCTCCTCCCAGCTAGGGACAGGGCCATGCGCATTACAGTCCAGCATCATGGCAATGATCTCGGACCGATGTGAATTGTTGCACAACGGGACCACCTCCGCTGGCAGCTTTAAAAATGGCCCCTTGAGGGCCTTGCCAACCTTTGCGACAGCCCTCGCGGTCTTGCCGGTCCGCTCAACCTCGCCATCGCGACCCACACCAAGCTGGAAAAGCCGCTGGCAGAAGTGGGCATGCGCCAGCACTGTGAAGTTGTGATCGAGGCCAGGGCGGAGTCGCATAATGTCAGCCGGGTTCGTAAAGAGCCAAGATGGCCTCCCCTTGTTGTGCAACAGGGCGATCCGGCGGCGAATGAAGTCCGCCCCGATCATATCAAGGGTGAGTCCGGCCTGGGTGAGCCGGAGAATCCTGGTGGTGGCGACGGTGAGCCTCCCATCGGCGGCGTCGACATCGCTCCAATCGCTTCCACGGACCGGCGGCACACGGCGGACCTTGCAGAATTCTGGCCGGTTTTCATCTTCAATCCAGCACCACCGGCCATGCCATTCCTCCCACCTCTCCTTCACGGCACTGTCTGGGTACGCCCCCTTGGATCTTGGGATCCAGGTGACGCAGCCGGAGACGGCTCCTCCCGGCTGGATTCGAGGGAAGAAGTAATGGAGGAAGAGCGCCGTGTTGGGCTGCACCCCGGCAAAGCCTTCGCAAAGATGCGCGAAGAAAGCCATGCACGCCACCGCATTCGGAGTAAAATCCAAGAGGCGAAAGCCGAAGGTGCGCATAATGTCGCAGAAGAAATCGGAGAAAGGAGGGCATAACCCGCAAGAAAGATAATCGACGAAAAGGGATACCGATTTGGAGCAGGATCGGCGCAAAAAGCAGGAATGATGTGCGTCGCCGGGTGTCCCGAATTCTCTCCCCCCGTCTTCGCTCCCCATAGGGGCCTAAAGGAGGCCCGGACCTCTTGAACATCAACCGTCGAGGGGAAGAAGAAGGCGGACTTCGTCCGGTCCCCCGACAGCGCGCTCTCCGGCGGCCCCACCGTCCCAGCGCCCTTAGCCACCCCCTTGCCCTTGGCGAATTTGGGAGCCATGGCGACCAAGAAGTTCAGAGGGCAAAGGAAGGGGGATGGCGAAGCAACGATGGCGGGCGACGGCGGAAGCTTAGGAAGGAAGGAAGAGAGGAAACGGCGACTCTGAGATTGGAAAAGGCACGAGGAAAGAGGAGAAAGTGAGCAGCGCACCCGCGGTTATTCCTTTCTTATGGGGGAAAACAACGGGCCGCCTCCTTTCACATTTACTATGACGTGACGCATGCCTGCGGGAACCAACCCCACGCATGCCGCCCACGTCACACGCGCCTCCCCACGCCATGCCACGCGCGGGAGTCGTGGGAAGCGCGGCGCGCGAAGAGACTTACCGCGGTAAAAACCGCCCCGCGTGCCTGCGCACCGTTTTTGGGCCTAGCCCAACGACGCGATTGCGCTTAGGTGTTGCCTAGGCCCGGGGGCTCCTGTCGGTGTACAAAAAGAGGGAGGTGAGCGGACAGTCTGAGCCACGGGCACCACCACACTAAGCAAGGCAAGGGAGGTGAGCCAAGGTAAGGCCGAAGCTCAGGAGTACCAGAACGACGCCAAGACCAAGACCACAAAGAGCAAAGGGGACGAAGCGAACCCCCCCCGGCAAGATCCTTGCCGGGAGGAGGTTCTAGCAAACCCGGCAAGACCCTTGTCGTGGCAGCTCGCCCCACAATTACGGAGTGAGTCACCCTTGAGTCCACTGCCCCCATGGGGCAAGGATTCGGGAGACATCCCCGTGGTGGCATGCGGATCTTTGTGAAGACATTCAAGATCAGATACACCCTTTAGAAGATGATGATCCTTGGCGGGATCCCAGCCAAGGAGGAGCACAAGGCCCCCGGCAAGAGCCTTGCCGGGGATGACAGCAGGCGCCATGGCAAGACCCTCGCCGGGGCCCCGGCAAGGCCCTTGCCAAGAACACCCGTAGGGCCATCATCAGGCCCACGCCAGTCAAACCTCCACCGCCGTTCGCATGCAGCTGCCGACCCATCCAGCTGGGCAGGCACCTGCGTGGCGGCATGCGGATCTTCGTGGAGACCCACCACTGCGCCACCTCAGCTGCCTGCCTGCCTACATGGCACCGCGGGTGCCGTTGGCCAGTGCGCGTGTTGACACGAGAGGGAGCGGCGATGGACGAGACAGGGCTCTCCCCCGTCCCCGATAAAGCAAGGACACCTAGGCAAGACGCATTAAATGCGCCTTGTCATGTAATGCGAGGGATAACCTCACGTCACTGTACCCTTTCCACCTCCTGTGTGCCACTGTGGCAACCCCTTTCCTATAAAAGGAGGCCCGAGGCGACCAGGAGGAGGATTCGGCTTTTTGGAGCTTCTCACGCCCCATAGCTAGCTCAAGAACACAGATATACAATCCACCAAAGCAGGAGTAGGGTTTTACGCATCCTCGCGGCCCGAACCTGGATAAACGAACCGTGTGCTATCTGTTTGATCCGCTCTTCTCACGACCCCGCGCCCCGCAACCGTAGTAGGGATTCTTGTGATCCCATAGGTGTCGTTCCCACCGACAAGGGGGTGCATTGTTGTGTGTGTTAAACACATTATACATATGAAAACATGGTTTCGATTATTCCAAACATCTCTCTGCCTAGACCAATGTACTGTGATTTGAATTCATCATAAAATGGAAACAAATATTTGAATTGGAGATCATATGGTACATGTAGTTCATATTTAAACATTATTATACTATATGCATGTTTTTTGTTATCAATAGAGTATTTAAATGATGGTTTAACTTAACAACAATCGTTTTCAAACAAGGAAAATTGATTCGAATTTAGTCCATATGTTAGACGATAATATATATTCATACGGGGGAGTAAAATGTTCATACAAGATGGAAGATCAAAATGTAGGACTACATCCATTATAAACCGCAAGATCACCTAACGATATATTCGAATTCAACATGACGTGGATTCAAAATTTAAAATTCGAGATCATGGCATTTGTAATCATATAAAACGGGACATGACTCTTTCTTGTGGTGGGATGATTTGTTTTTTGTTGTCGTTGAGGGAAGTGCGAATTGATTCGGTACTGTACAGGCTAATCTTGTTCTCCTGATTTTTTTTAGATTTTTCTTGTAGTTTTTCCAATGGCATTTGTAGCAATATAGTAAAAGGGGACATCCTCGCAAAAAAGAAGTAAAAGGGGACATGACTCTCTTCTGTCTGGTATGAATTGTCTTTTTTTACATGCTCGGTTTGTTCTGCCGAACGTGGAATCTGCGCCTTGTTATCCCGAAATTTTAAAGCTAGAGTATCTCTTGTCTCTTCCGCTGCGAACCTCCCGCCTCTTCAACCCGCGCCGCTTTGTTATCCCGAAATTTGGACGCGCGTGAAAACTCCCTCCTCATCCGAAATCGGTCACGCAGCCCAGCCACGCGAAATCTCCCTTCTACCTATCAGCTGGAAATGCCGCCTTGATGTCGCATGGTCAAAACCGGTGGGGGTACGTTCATAACTTACCCCACATTTCAGACAAGCGTGTCCCTAAGCCATGTCTTCCCGCTACCTTCCACTTCGTTCCCCCCATTCGTACACCATAGCCGCCAAAACCCGCAAAACCCCACGCTCCACCGTCGGCCTCCCGGCCGCCGCCCAGCCAGAGCCTTATCCCTGACGACATCGTCCACAAAAATAGCTCGATGTCCCTCATCCACCGCACCGGATGAGGATCCATCGTTGATCTTGTCGTCCCGCCTATTCAGCCGCCCCGTCCTCCACCTCCAAGGAGTTGCCCTGATGTTCGCCTCGTCTATCGCGCAACTTCCACCCCCACAACACCATCTTCACCTACCCGACCGGAACCGCAGCACCCTTGCCAATCCCCCCGAAGAAGACGAGGCCTACTCGCCGCCACCAAGGAGGTTCTGCACTCACCGCTACATTTTATTTTTTATTCGATCTCACGGGGCTTCCGGTGCTCGATACCGAGCAGCCATGGTGGGTCTCCATCGACGGCGTCGTCGCCGGACACTTCCTCCACAACGACTCTCCCCTATGTCGTTGCTTCCTCGACGGCGACTTCCACACCAGCACTAGTTGTTGCTGCTCCGGCTCTCGCTCACACTATGGCTATACTCTCTTTGTCGATCGCGTTGCTGCTCTGCTCTTGCTTTCGTTTGTGTTGCTGCTCTGCTCTGCTCTTGCTATCAGCCGCGCTCTTCTCTGCTCTTGCTCTCGTTCATGCTACTGCTCTTATCTTCTCTTGCTCTCGCTCGCGCTGCTGCTGCTACATGACTTGCGGCACCTATATGAGTTGTTGCTTTAGCACTTACTAGCAGTGCTGCTGCACGAGCTGCTCTTTGCTAGTGCGTTCCCTACTCGAGCAGCTGCTGATTTAGATCACCGCTTCTCTGCTACCAGTGCTCGAACAACCTAAACTTCTATTGTAGTGCTCTACTACTAGTTCAATTAGTTTTGTTAGTAAAATTCAGTTTCGATAGTGAAATTCAGTTTCGGCTATAAAGTTCAATTTCTTTAGTTAAGTTCAGAGTCAACAATATTTACAACATCTATTAGAGCGGCCGCGGATGATGCATTTTACATCTAGCACTTTTGGTGATGTATTTTACATCATGTATTGTAGATGCTATTAGAATCCCACTTCAGATTAAGTGATTAACATTGTTGTCTTGTCCTGCTTCAGCCTCGTCATCGTACACCTCACCGGAGCTGCTCCAATGACAGCACCATCCATCATAGCAGAGCAGTACCCTCGGCGCCGTCTCTAGAGGCCTAAGATCTTCTTCCCCACCTTTTATAGTCACGCCAGCATCACCATCCTCCACGTCCAACCAGAGACATGTGTTGTCATTTGATGAACGGAATCACATCATTAGAGAACGATATGATGGACAAGACCCATCCATTAGCTTAGCATAATGATCATTTAGTTTTATTGCTATTGCTTTCTTCTTGACTTATACATATTCCTCCGACTATGAGATTATGCAACACCCGAATACGAGACGAACACCTTGTGTGATATCAAATGTCACATCGTAACTAGGTGATTATAAAGATGCTCTACAGCTGTCTCCGAAGGTGTTTGTTGAGTTGGCATAGATCAAGATTAGGATTTGTCACTTCGTGTATCGGAGAGGTATCTCTGGGCCCTCTCGGTAATGCACATCACTGTAAGCCTTGCAAGAAATGTGACTAATGAGTTAGTTATGGGATGATGCATTGCGGAAAAAGTAAAGAGACTTGCCGGTAATGAGATGGACCTAGGTATGATGATACCGATGATCGAATCTCGGGCAAGTAACATACCGATGATAAAGGGGATAACGTATGTTGTTATGCGGTTTGACTGGTAAAGGTCTTCGTAGAATATGTAGGAGCCAATATGAGCATCCAGGTTCCGCTATTGGTTATTGACCGGAGATGTGTCTCGGTCATGTCTACATAGTTCTCGAACCTGTAGGGTCTGCACGCTTAACGTTCAATGATGATTTGTATTATGAGTTATGTGTTTTGGTGACTGGAATTTGTTTGGAGTCCCGGATGAGATCACGGACATGAGGAGGAGTCCCGAAATGGTCAAGAGGTAAATATTGGTATATTGGAAGGTTATATTCTGACATCGGAATGGTTCCGAGTGATTGGTGTATTTTGTCGGAGTACCGAGGGGTTACCGGAACCCCCCAGGGGAATCATGGGCCTCATGGGCCATGGGAGAGAAGAGGGGACAGCCCACAAGGGGGAGGCGCACGCCCTCCCCAAGGGGAGTCTGAATAGGAAGGGCAGGGGGCACGGCCCCCCTTTCCCTCTTCCTCTCCTCTCCTTCCCTCTTTCCCCCTCCGTTGGAAGGAATGCGTGAGGGGCGAATCCTACTTGGACTAGGAGTCCAAGTAGGACTCCCCCACCCCCCTTGGCGCACCCCTCCTAGGCCGCCGGCCTCCTCCTCCCCCACCCATTATATACAAGGGCGGGGAGCACCCCAAAGGCACACCAAGATTTCTCTTAGCTGTGTGCGGTGCCCCCTCCAAGTTTACACCTCCGGTCATATTGTCGTAGTGCTTAGGCGAAGCCCTGCGTGGATCACATCACTGTCACCATCACCATGTTGTCGTGCTGTCGGAACTCTCCCTCGACCCTCTACTGGATCAAGAGCTCGAGGGACGTCATCGAGCTGAACGTGTGCTGAACACGGAGGTGTCGTATATACGGTACTTGGATTGGTTGGATCGTGAAGACGTTCGACTACATCTACCGCGTTAACCTAACGCTTTCGCTTTCGGTCTACGAGGGTACGTGGACACACTCTCCCCCTCTCGTTGCTATGCATCTCCTAGATATATTTTGCATGATCGTAGGAAATATTTGGAAATTGCATGCTACGTTCCCCAACAGTGGCATCCGAGCCAGGTCTATGCGTAGATGATATGCACGAGTAGAACACAAAGAGTTGTGGGTGGTAATAGTCATACTGCTTACCACCAACATCTTACTTTGATACGACGGTATTGTTGGATGAAGCGGCCCGGACCGACATTACATGACCGCGTTCATGAGACTGGTTCTACCGACGTGCTTCGCACACAGGTGGCTAGCGGGTGTATGTTTCTCCAACTTTAGTTGAATCGAGTTTGACTATGGCCGGTCCTTGTTGATGGTTAAAACATCACACTTGACGAAAATCATTGTGATTTTGATGCATAGGTAAGAACGGTTCTTGCTAGAAGCCCGTAGCAGCCACGTAAAATTTGCAACAACAAAGTAGAGGACGTCTAACTTGTTTTTGCAGGGCATGTTGTGATGTGATATGGTCAAGACGTGATGAGATATAAATTGTTGTATGAGATGATCATGTTTTGTAGTAGTTATCGGCAACTGGCAGGAGCCATATGGTTGTCGCTTTATTGTATGAAATGGAATCGCCATGTAGTTGCTTTGGAGATGGAGATCAAAGGCATGTTGTATGAGATGATCACTAAGTAGTAGCGATAGTCGTAGAGGCAATAGTTGGCAAGACGACAACGACGCTACGATGGAGATCAAGGTGCTTTGGAGATGGAGATCAAAGGCACAATATGATGATGGCCATATCATGTCACATATTTTGATTGCATGTGATGTTTATCCTTTATGCATCTTATTTTGCTTAGTACAAGTGTTCTCCCTGAGTATGCACCATTGCTACAGTTCGTCGTGCCGAGACACCACGTGATGATCGGGTGTGATAAGCTCTACGTTCACATACAACGGGTGCAAGCCAGTTTTGCACCTGCAGAATACTCTGGTTAAACTTGACGAGCCTAGCATATGCAGATATGGCCTCGGAACACCAAGACCGAAAGGTCGAACATAAATCATATAGTAGATATGATCAACATAGTGATGGTCACCATTGAAAACTACTCCATCTCATGTGATGATCAGACATGGTTTAGTTGATATGGATCACGTGATCATTTAGATGACTAGAGGGATGTCTATCTAAGTGGGAGTTCTTAAGTAATATGATTAATTGAACTTCAATTTATCATGAACTTAGTACCTGATAGTTTTGCATATCTATGTTGTTGTAGATCAACGGCCTGTGCTACCGTTCCCTTGAATTTTAATGCGTTCCTAGAGAAAGCTAATTTGAAAGATGATGGTAGCAACTACACAGACTGGGTCTGTAACTTAAGGATTATCCTCATTGCTGCATAGAAGAATTACATCATGGAAGCACCGCTAGGTGCAAAACCTACTGCAGGAGCAACTCCAGATGTTATGAACGTCTGGTAGAGCAAAGCTGATGACTACTCGATGGTTCAGTGTGCCATGCTTTACGGCTTAGAATAGGGACTTCAAACACATTTTGAACGTCATGGAGCATATGAGATGTTCCAGGAGTTGTAGTTAATATTTCAAGCAAATGCCCGAGTTTAGAGACATGAAGTCTCCAACAAGTCCTACAACTACAAAATGGAGGAGAATAGTTCTGTCAGTGAACACATACTAAGAATGTCCGGGTACCATAACCACTTGACTCAGCTAGGAGTTAATCTTCCTGATGATAGTGCACATTGACAGAGTTCTTCAATCACTGCCACCAAGCTACAAAGGCTTCGTGATGAACTATAATATGCAAGGGATGGAAAAGACAATTCTCAAGCTCTTCGCGATGCTAAAGGTTGCGGAGGTAGAAATCAAGAAGGAGCATCAAGTGTTGATGGTTAACAAGACTGCTAGTTTCAAGAAAAAAGGCAAAGGGAAGAAGGGGGACTTCAAGAAGAACATCAAGCCAGTTGCTGCTCAAGGGAAGAAGCCCAAGTCTGGACCTTAGCCTGAAACTGAGTGCTTCTACTACAAAGGGACTGGTCAATTGAAGCGGAACTGCCCCAAGTATTTGGCGGATAAGAATGATGGCAAAGTGAAAGGTATATTTGATATACATGTTATTGATGTGTACCTTACTAATGCTCGTAATAGCACCTGGGTACTTGATACTGGTTCTGTTGCTCATATTTGCAACTCGAAACAGGGGCTACAGATTAAACGAAGATTGGCTAAGGACGAGGTGACGATGCACGTGGGAAATGGTTCCAAAGTCGATGTGATCACCGTATGCACACTACCTCTACATCTACCGTCAGGATTAGTTTTAGACCTAAATAATTGTTATTTTGTGCCAGCGTTGAGCATGAACATTATATATGGATCTTGTTAATGCGAGACGGACGGTTATTCATTTAAATCCGAGAATAATGGTTGTTCTATTTATATGAGTAATATCTTTTATGGTCATGCACCCTTGATGAGTGGTCTATTTTTGTTGAATCTTGATTGTAGTGATACACATATTCATAATATTGAAGCCAAAACATGCAAAGTTAATAATGATAGTGCAACTTATTTGTGGCATTGTCGTTTAGGTCATATCGGTGTAAAGCACATGAAGAAACTCCATGCTGATGGGCTTTTGGAATCACTTGATGCTTCCAAACCATGCCTCATGGGCAAGATGACTAAGACTTCGTTCTCTAGAACAATGGATCAAGGAACTTACTTATTGGAAATAATACATACTGATGTATGCGGTCCGATGAGTGTTGAGGCTCGTGGCGGGTATCGTTATTTTCTGAACCTTCACAGATGATTTGAGCAGATATGGGTATATCTACTTAATGAAACATAAGTCTGAAACATTTCAAGTTCAGAATTTCAGAGTGAAGTGGAAAATCATCGTAACAAGAAAATAAAGTTTCTACGATCTGATCATGGAGGAGAATATTTGAGTTATGAGTTTGGTCTTCATTTGAAACAATGTGGAATAGATATGGTGTGTCCGAACATCGTAACCGTACTATATTAGATATGGTGTGGTCTATGATGTCTCTTACCGATTTACCGTTATCGTTTTGGGGTTATGCTTTAGAGATGGCTGCATTCATGTTAAATAGGGCACCATCTAAATTCGTTGAAACGGCACCATATGAACTGTGGTTTGGCAAGAAACCTAAGATATCGTTTCTTAAAGTTTGGGTCTGCGATGCTTTTGTGAAAAAGCTTCAACCTGATAACCTCGAACCCAAATCAGAGAAATGTGTCTTCATAGGATACCCAAAGGAGACTGTTGGTACTGAGGGAGTCCTGGATTAGGGGGTGTCCGGATGGCTGGACTATACCTTCAGCCGGACTCCTGGACTATGAAGATACAAGATTGAAGACTTCGTCCCGTGTCCGGAAGGGACTTTCCTTGGCGTGGAAGGCAAGCTTGGCGATACGGATATGCAGATCTCCTACCATTGTAACCGACTCTATGTAACCCTAACCCTATCCGTGTCTATATAAACCGGAGGGTTTTAGTCCGTAGGACAACATACACATCAACAATCATACCATAGGCTAGCTTCTAGGGTTTAGCCTCTTCGATCTCGTGGTAGATCTACTCTTGTACTACCCATACATATCATCAATATTAATCAAGCAGGATGTAGGGTTTTATCTCCATCGAGAGGGCCCAGACCTGGGTAAAACTTCATGTCCCTTGCCTCCTATTACCATCCGGCCTAGATGCACAGTTCGGGACCCCCTACCCGAGATCCGCCGGTTTTGACACCGACATTGGTGCTTTCATTGAGAGTTCCTCTGTGTCGTCGCCGTCAGGCTCGATGGCTCCTACGATCATCAATAGTGATGCAGTCCAGGGTGAGACCTTCCTCCCCGGACAGATCTTCGTCTTCGGCGGCTTCGCACTGCGGGCCAATTCACTTGGCCGTCTGGAGCAGATTGAAAGCTACGCCCCTGGCTGTCAGGTCAGATTTTGAAGTTTAAACTACACAGCTGACATCCGCGGGGACTTGATCTTCGACGGATTCGAGCCACTGCCGAGCGCGCCGCACTGTCCCGACGAGCATGATCTAGCTCTGCCGCCGAACAGTGCCCTGGAGGCCGCACCCGCATCAGCTTCGACCCTTAATTTGGAGCCAATTGCGCCGATCGAGGATGGGCGGTTGGACGCCACCTCGGGGGCTGCGATCCCAACGGCAATTGAGCCGAACACCAGCCCCATACTCTGCGAGACTCGTGACTCCAGGGAGCCGGACTCCTCTCCGGACTCCGAACCCTACGTGCCCCTGCCGATCGAATCCGATTGGGCGCCTATCATGGAGTTTACTGCCGCGGACATCTTTCAGCACTCGCCTTTCGGGTGAGCCCTAGCCGGACTACGGTCAGCAAGGTTGGGGTACGGACGCTGAAGAAATTCAAAGCCCACCCACCACCCACTTTGTAGCCACTGTCGACGACTTAACCGACATGCTCGACTTCGACTCCGAAGACATCGACGGTATGGACGCCGATGAAGGAGATGATGAAGAACCAGCGCCTACTAGGCCCTGGAAAGCCACCTCGTCATATGACATATACATGGTGGACACCCCAAAAGAAGGAGATGGCGATGGAACAGCGGAGGACGACCCCTCCAAGAAACAGCCTATGCGCCGGCATCAGCGGCGCCGCTCAAAATCCCGCCAAAACAAATACGGTGATTCCAGCACGGGAGATAATAATACTCCGGAAAGTGCCGAAGAAAATCCCCTCCAGCAAGATTTAGCACAGGAGGATGGAGAAACCAGCCCTCATGAGAGAGCGGCAAACAAAGAGGTCGAGGATGATAATTATATGCTTCCCTCCGAAGATGAGGCAAGCCTCGACGAAGACGAATTCATCGTGCCAGAGGATCCCGTCGAGCAAGAGCGTTTTCAACGCAGGCTTATGGCCACGGCAAGAAGCCTCAAGAAAAAACAGCAACAAATTAGAGCTGATCAAGATTTGCTAGTCGATAGATGGACTGAAGTCCTTGTGGCCGAATAGCATAAACTCGAACGCCCCTCCAAGAGCTACCCAAAGCGCAGGTTGCTACCCCGATTAGAGGAGGAAGCACTTGATGCGGCCGACCGGCCACCTCGTGGCCGTGACAGAGAGGCCTTTCGGCCCTCCACTCAAGCCGCACCCCGTACCAAGGCACGGGAATATCCGCCGGACTTACGAGGCATGTTGGAGGACAAGGCAAGGCAAACAAGATCGATCTACGGATCACGTGGGCGCCCCACGGCTTGAGACGGTAACCGTCACGCCGGCCACAAATTCGGCAGGGCCGAACACAGTAGACAAAGCTCATTGGAGCTACGTCGTGATATAGCCCAGTACATAGGCGCCGCACACCCACTATGCTTCACAGACGAAATAATGGATCATCAAATCCCCGAGGGTTTCAAACTCGTAAACATCGAATCATATGATGGCACAAAAGATCCTGCGTTATGGATCGAGGATTATCTCCTTCATATCCACATGGCCCGCGGCGACGATTTCCACTCCAAGCTTAAAGGACCAGCTCGGCATTGGCTTAACAGCTTGCCAACAGGATCAATCAGTTCTTGGGAGGACCTGGAAGCCGCATTCCTCGACAATTTCCAGGGCACTTATGTGCGACCCCCAGACGCCGATGACCTAAGTCACGTAATTCAGCAGCCAGAGATATCGGCCAGGAAATTCTGGACACGGTTCCTAACAAAGAAAAATCAAATAGTCGACTGTCCGGACGCTGAGGCCCTAGCAGCCTTCAAGCACAACATCCGTGACGAGTGGCTGGCCCGGCACCTTGGACAGGAAAAGCGAAAATCTATGGAAGCACTCACGACACTCATGACCCGCTTTTGTGCGGGAGAAGATAGCTGGCTTGCTCGTAGCAACAATATGACCAAGAACCCTGGTAATTCGGACACGAGGGACAGCAGTGGCAGGTCGCGTCGCAACAAGCAGAAGCGCCGCATTAACGGCGACAATGCTGAGGATACGGTAGTTAATGCCGTATTCAGAGGCTCTAATTCCGGGGAGCGGAAAAATCCATTCAAAAGGAATCCTAGGGGCCCGTCCAGTTTGGACCGAATACTCGATCGCTTGTGCCAGATACATGGCACCCCCGAAAACCCGGCCAATCACACCAACAGGGATTGTTGGGTGTTCAAGCAGGCAGGCAAGTTAAACGCCGAAAATGAAGACAAGGGGCTGCATAGCAATGACGACGAGGAGCCCCAACCGCCAAACAAAAGTGGACAGAAGGGTTTTCCCCCACAAGTGCGGACGGTGAACATGATATACGCAACCCACGTCCCCAAATGGGAGCGGAAGCGCACGTTAAGGGACATATATGCGGTAGAGCCAGTCGCCCCAAAGTTCAACCCATGGTCCTCCTGCCCGATCACCTTTGATCGAAGGGACCATCCCACTAGCATCCGTCATGGCGGATTCGCCGCATTGGTTCTAGATCCAATTATTAATGGATTTCATCCCACTAGAGTCCTTATGGACGGCGGCAGCAGCCTGAACTTGCTTTACCAGGATACAGTGCGGAAAATGGGCATAGATCCCTCGAGGATTAAGCCCACCAAAATGACCTTTAAAGGCATAATACCAGGTGTAAAGGCCAATTATACAGGCTCAGTCACAGTTGAAGCGGTCTTTGGATCTCCGGATAATTTCTGAAGCGAGGAGTTAATCTTCGACATAGTCCCGTTCCGAAGTGGTTATCACGCACTGCTCGGGCGAACCGCATTCGCCAAGTTCAATGTGGTACCGCAGTACGCATACCTTAAGCTCATGATGCCAGGCCCTCGAGGAGTAATTACGGTCAATGGAAACACCGAATGCTCCCTACGAACGGAGGAGCACACGGCGACCCTTGCAGCGGAAGTACAAAGCAACCTCTCCAGGCAATTCTCCAGTCCAGCCACTAAACGACCGGACACCGTCAAGCACGCTCGACAAGACCGCTTGGCATGATCCGAGTAGGTGTAGCAATGCGGTCCCAACCCCAACCCTCGCAAAAAGGTGACGCCAGTACTTCGCGTACATAACTATGCTCTAGAGATACCATAGGTACAGGGGGAGGGGCACCATCACGGCACGCCCGAAACACGGCTTAAACCGTACCAGGGGCTGACAATTTTTTAATTTTCTCTTACTTTCAGGACTCCATCCTTCGGAAGGCCTGTTCGGCAGTTCAATTGTCGCATAAACAATGCAAGAACTAGGGAAGCAGACAAGCCACGCCGCATTACGGAACTCCCAGGTGGTCTCTATCATGAGCAGTATACCTGTTCCGCATACTATTCTGCAGCTTGCCCCTGGAACGGACATGTTAACTAGTCCAACCTTTCACTTATCGCATTATTTGTATCGTTCTGCTTTGATCGCAGCCCTTTTTAATAAACAATGCGTAGCTTTCGTCTATTTTTGCATTACCTTTTTTCTTTATATATGGTCCTTAACGACATGTTGCACCCGTACACGTTGGTACGGCCAAAATACGCCAGGGGCTTTAGTACCCCTCAATATGGTGTGAGAAGTCCGAACACTTTAACAAGTGCGGCACCCCGAACTTATAGCATTATATGCATCGGCTCTGAATCATGTCTTGGGTTAATAGTTGGGTTTGCCCGGCTCCTATGTTTTGGTGCCTTACGTTCCGCTATATCGGCTAAGGTAGCACTAGGAGAACCACTGCGATTGTGCCCCAGTTGAGCTGGGTCGAGCACCTCAGTGGAGAAAGCTAAAACTGACTGTCATGATGAAGCGAGAGCTGGTCGCTGTTCGAGAGGTTTTTTGAGTCCCTACAGACTTATGCCACTTAGGGCGAGGAGCCGGCTCTGTCCGACCAAGGCGTGGATAGCGCCCCGAACTCGGTCTTTCGAATATCAGGGGCTTCGCCAAAATTTAAAATTATAGAATTCTATGGCTAAGTGAGAGTGTTCACGCATTATAGTCCGATTTCCTTGTTCGTTGGGCTGAGCGCCTCCCTCGAAGGACCCAAACATGGGAAAAAGAGCGCTCAGGTTTATCCCCGAACACCCAAGCACTAGCGGCACGGGGGCAGAAGCCGACGACTCGCCATCTCTCAGAATTGATAAACAGCCGCACAGAAGGTAATATTTTAAATTCCAACAGCATTTCTTAGCGCATATGAACAAGTTTTCAGTCCACAGGACAAAACGAGCAAGTTTCACCCAAAAATTACATCCCTAGAACATTCATCCGCCACAAGGCAGGCACCCTTCAGAACATCCTTATAGTAATTCTCGGGCTTGCGATGCTCTTTCCCCGGCGGTGGCCCGTCCTTCACAAGCTTCTCAGCATCCAGCTTGCCCCAGTGCACCTTAGCATGGGCAAGGGCCCTACGGCACCTTCAATGCAGACGGAGCGCTTGATGACTTCGAGCCTTGGACAGGCCTCCACCAGCCACCGCACCAATCCGAAATAGCTCCCAGCCAGAGCCCCTCCAGGCCACAGCCGAACAATGAGGCCCTTCATGGCCTGTTCGGCCGCCTTGTGGAGCTCGACCAGTTGCTTCAGCTGGTCACTCAGGGGCACGGGGTGTCCGGCCACAGCATACTGAGACCAGAACACCTTCTCTGTCGAGCTGCCCTCCTCGGCTCGATAGAATGCGGCGGCATCGGACACACTCCGGGGAAGATCTGCGAACGCTCCTGGAGAGCTCCGGATTCGGGTAAGTAACAAGTAACTCATGTTTATGTGTTTGCTTTGCATAAAGAATGCCTTACCCGCCGCTATCTTCTTCACCTCATCCAACTCCTGGAGGGTCTTCTGGGATTCGGCCTTGGCAGACTTGGCATCTTTAATAGCCACCGCAAGCTCGGACGCTCGTGTCTTTGAGTCAACCTCCAAACTCTCATGTTTTTCCATGAGAGCCTGGAGCTCTTGCCGTACCTTGCCAACCTCGGCCTCATACTTCTCCCGCTCGGTGCGCTCCGAGGCCGCCCACTTCTCGGCCTCGACCAGCGCTTGCTTAAGGGTCGCCACCTCAGACGTGGCCCCTACAATAGCCACGATAATCCTGCCATTCTTTGCAATTGCACCTTTTTATATATATTTAAAAACAAGGTATTTCTTACCTTCATTGTCCTTGAGCTGCTTCTTGGCACGCCCGAGCTCTTGCTCGGACCGCTCGAGGTTCTGCTTTAGCGTGTCCACTTCCGCAGTCAGTGCGGCGGATGCAAGCAGAGAAGCCTGCATACGCATATTGACTCATTTTTGTTAGACTCCTGCGAATTTTATTTGATCCTCTATTCGGCTTTTCTTCCCGAATGCCAGACAGAGCATCAGGGGCTACTATCTATGCGGTAATATTATTTACACATTCTTTACTTACCTCAAAGCCTGTTAAAAGGCTAGTACAAGCTTCAGTCAGTCCGCTCTTGGCGGACTGAACCTTCTGGACCACCGCACTCATAATGGTGCGATGCCCCTCGTCGATGGAGGCGCCTTGGAGCACCTCCAACAGATTGTCCGGCGCCTCCGGTTGGACGGGGGTCACCGGCACGGTGGGATCGCTCCTCTTGGAAGGAGGTCCCCCGTCGGACTCTGGAACCTTTGAAGGTTCCGGAGCGGTGTCCGGCCTAGAGCCGGACTTGGAGCCCTGGGAGGTTTCATCCCCTTTACTCCTGGAGTCCGGGAGGTCGCCTTGCGGCGCCTCCAGGACCACCTCATCCCGGCTTGGAACCTGTTGGGACAACACTTCGGTGTCGTCCATAGGGCGGGGGGAAGAAGCTGTCGGAAGCGAGTTCACATCTGACGAGTCCAGTGAGCCGCTCGACGACGCGTCGAGCCGGTCATTGGGTGGGCTGCATAAACATATTCGACGTAAGGGAAAGCTGTGCAATAAACGAATACTATGAATTACTCTGGTATCCGGATACTTACGATTTTTCCAGGGGCTTGGCCCTGGGCTGCCACTCCTCTCCGCCGTCATCGGCGTCGGTGGAGTAGTCCGGAGGAAGGGTTTTCCCCTTCTTGGACCCTCCGGCCTCCCAGAGAGGGCGGCCTTCCTTTTCTTCTCTCCTCCCGCTGGTGGGGGAGAGGTCTCTTCTTCTTCCTCCTCATCTTCACAGGAGGAATGCGCCTCAGAACCGTCGTATGATGGATCCGACACCTCCTGGCGCCGGGCACTCTTTTGAGTCCCCGTGGCCTTTTTCGAGGCCTTCTTGTCCGGCACCACATAGGGTGCCGGAACCAGCAGCTTCGCCAAGCGAGCGTCCGCTGGGCGTTCGGGCAAAGGAGTCGGACAGTTGATCTGTCCGGATGTCACCTGCCAATCCTGTCAAAGGTAAGGGAGCTTAGATCCCGCATGGAGTCAAACTATGAAAAACGGATACCCTGTAAAAGGAAAAAAACAGCTTACCGCGAGAGCATGACGCTGCGCACTGAATCCGCGATCCTCGGTCGCGGATGCGGGAGCCTCGGCGCCCTTGAAAATCACCTTCCAGGCATCTTCGTACGTCGTGTCGAAGAGCCTGCTCAGAGTTTGGGGCCGCGCCGGGTCGAACTCCCACAGGTTGAAAGCCCGTTGTTGACACGGGAGGATCAAGCGGATGAGCATAACCTGGACTACGTTGACAAGTTTGAGCTTCTTGTCCACCAGGGTTTGGACGCATGTTTGGAGTCCGGTCAGCTCTCCTTTTTTACCCCACGACAGGCACGTCTCCTTCCAGGAGGTGAGCCGCGTAGGGGGTCCGGATCGAAACTCGGGGGGTGCGACCCATTCGGCGTCGCGCGGCTCGGTGATGTAAAACCACCCCGATTGCCACCCCTTCAGGGTCTCCACAAATGAGCCCTCGAGCCATAGGACGTTGGCCATCTTGCCCACCATGGCGCCTCCGCACTCTGCCTGGTTGCCGCGCACCACCTTCGGCTTGACATTGAAAGTCTTGAGCCATAGGCTGAAATGGGGGCGGATGCGGAGGAAAGCCTCGCACACGACGATAAACGCCGAGTTGTTGAGGACAAAGTTCGGGGCCAGATCATGGAAATCCAGGCCGTAGTAGAACATGAGCCCCCGGACAAATGGGTGAACAGGGAAGCCCAATCCGCGGAGGAAATGGGGGAGGAACACCACCCTCTCATGGGGCCTAGGGGTGGGGATGAGCCGCCCCTTCTCGGGAAGCTGGTACGCGATGTCGTTAGACAGGTATCCGGCCTTCCTCAGCTTTTTGATGTGTCCCTCCGTGACGGAGGAGACCATCCACTTGCCTCCCGCTCCGGACATGGCTGGAGAGGGTTGAGGTGGGGAGTGCGGACTTGGGCGCTGGAGCTCGAGTGCGCAAGAATGGATAGGCGAAGGAGGAAGAAGGCATAGGTGAAAAGGTGGATCCTTATCCCCTTATATGGGTGGATGCAACTACATGTCCCCACCAGCCTGGTAAAACTCGCTTATCTCCAAGCGTCGTAATCAATGGCGCGGTTGGGTTACCCATGCCCGTATTGATGAGAATCCCAGAATAAGGGGACACGATCTCTGCTTTAACAAGACGTGCCAGGGAAACCGCCTCGCATGACACGTTGAGGTGGGATAATGAATCGACTCGGATAAAGGCTTGGCTGTGGTGTGTCACATTACGGAATACGTCAGCAGATTAGATTTGTGTAAATATTATTCTCTCTACGGCAATATGTGGAAACTTATTTTGCAGAGCCGGACACTATCTTTGTGTTCAAAATCTTCTATGAAGTACTTGGAGGAGGAACCCGCCTTTCAATGCCGAAGACAATCTGTGCACCATACTCGTCGTCATTGAAGCCTGGTTCAGGGGCTACTGAGGGAGTCCTGGATTAGGGGGTGTCCGAATGGCCGGACTATACCTTCAGCCGGACTCCTGGACTATGAAGATACAAGATTGAAGACTTCGTCCCGTGTCCGGGAGGGACTTTCCTTGGCGTGGAAGGCAAGCTTGGCGATACGGATATGCAGATCTCCTACCATTGTAACTGACTCTATGTAACCCTAACCCTATACGGTGGCTATATAAACCGGAGGGTTTTAGTCCATAGGACAACATACACAACAACAATCATACCATAGGCTAGCTTCTAGGGTTGAGCCTCTTCGATCTCGTGGTAGATCTACTCTTGTACTACCCATATCATCAATATTAATCAAGCAGGACGTAGGGTTTTACCTCCATCGAGAGGGCCCGAACCTGGGTAAAACTTCGTGTCCCTTGCCTCCTGTTACCATCCGGCCTAGACGCACAGTTCGGGACCCCCTACCCGAGATCCGCCGGTTTTGACACCGACAGGTACACCTTCTATCACATATTTGAAGGCAAGACATTCGTTGCTAAGAATGGATCCTTTCTAGAGAAGGAGTTTCTCTCGAAAGAAGTGAGTGGGAGGAAAGTAGAACTTGATGACGTAATTGTACCTTCTCCCGAATTGGAAAGTAGTTCACCATAGAAATCAGTTCCAGTGATTCCTACACCAACTAGTGAGGAAGCTAATGATGATGATCATGAAACTTCAGATCAAGTTACTACCGAACCTCATAGGTCAACCAGAGCACGATCCGCTCCAGAGTGGTACGGTAATCCTGTTTTGGAGGTCATGTTACTTGACCATGACGAACCTACGAACTATGAGTAAGCGATGATGAGCCCAGATTCCGCAAAATGGGTGTTAGAAGCATTACGAGCAAAATATGACCAGCACCAAGATTCCATGGGTGTTGGAACCCGTTGACTAAGCCTCTCTCATGAGCAAAACATGATCAGCACCAAGACTCCATGGGTGTTAGAACCATTACTATGTAATCTAGATTATTGACTCTAGTGCAAGTGGGAGACTGAAGGAAATATGCCCTAGACGCAATAATAAAGTTGTTATTTATATTTCCTTATATCATGATAAATGTTTATTACTCATGCTAGAATTGTATTAACTGGAAACTTAGTACATGTGTGAATACATAGACAAACAAAGTGTCCCTAGTATGCATGTACTTGACTAGCTCGTTAATCAAAGATGGTTAAGTTTCCTGACCATAGACATGTGTTGTCATTTGATGAACTGGATCACATCATTAGAGAATGATGTGATGGACAATACCCATCCGTTAGCTTAGCATAATGATCGTTTAATTTTATTGCTATTGCTTTCTTCATGACTTATACATATTCCTCTGACTATGAGATTATGCAACTCCTGAATACCGGAGGAACACCTTGTGTGCAATCAAACATCACAACGTAACTGGGTGATTATAAAGATGCTCTACAGGTGTCTCCGAAGGTGTTTGTTGAGTTGGCATAGATCAAGATTAGGATTTGTCACTCTGTGTATCAGAGAGGTATCTCTGGGCCCTCTCGGCTATGCACATCACTATAAGATTTGCAAGCAATGTGACTAACGAGTTAGTTATGGGATGATGCATTACTAAATGAGTAAAGAGACTTGCCAGTAACGAGATTGAACTATGTATGATGATACCGAT
This sequence comes from Triticum urartu, assembly GCF_003073215.2. Classification (NCBI taxonomy): domain Eukaryota; kingdom Viridiplantae; phylum Streptophyta; class Magnoliopsida; order Poales; family Poaceae; genus Triticum; species Triticum urartu. The sequence continues at coordinate 393,073,119 of NC_053024.1, forward strand.
GATCGAATCTCGGGCAAGTAACATACCGATGACAAAGGGAATAACGTATGTTGTTATGCGGTTTGACCAATGAAGATCTTCATAGAATATGCAGGAGCCAATATGAGCATCTACGTTCCACTATTGGTTATTGACCAGAGATGTGTCTCAGTCATGTCTACATAGTTCTCGAACCCATAGGGTCCGCATGCTTAACGTTCAATGACGATTTGTATTATGAGTTATGTGTTCTGGTGACCGAAGTTTGTTCGAAGTCCCGGATGAGATCACGAACATGGCGAGGAGTCTCGAAATGGTCGAGATGTAAATATTCATATATTGGAATGTTATATTCGGACATCGGAATGGTTCTGAGATATTCGGGTATTTTATCGGAGTACCGAGGGGTTACCGGAACCCCCCGGGGGAAATCACGGGCCATGGGAGAGAAGAGGGGACAGCCCACAAGGGGGAGGCGCGCACCCTCCCCAAGGGGAGTCCAAATAGGAAGGGGAGGGGCGTGGCCCCCCTTTCCCTCTTCCTCTCCTCTCCTTCCCTCTTTCCTCCTCCATTGGAAGGAATAGGTGGGGGGCCGAATCCTACTTGGACTAGGAGTCCAAGTAGGACTCCCCCCCCTTAGCGTGCCCCTCCTAGGCCGCCGACCTCCTCCTCCCCCCTTTATATACAGGGGCGGGTGGCGCCCCAAAGGCACACCAAGACTTCTCTTAGCCGTGTGCGGTGCCCCCCTCCACAGTTTACATGTCCGGTCATATTGTCGTAGTGCTTACGCGAAGCCTTGCGCGGATCACATCACCATCACCGTCACCATGGCGTCGTGCTATCGGAACTCTCCCTCGACCCTCTACTAGATCAAGAGCTCGAGGGACGCCACCGAGCTAAACGTGTCCTAAACACAGAGGTGCCGTACGTACGGTACTTGGATCGGTCGGATCATGAAGGCGTTCGACTACATCAACCACCTTAACCTAATGCTTCCGCTTTCGGTCTACGAGGGTACATGGACGCACTCTCCCCCTCTCATTGTTATGCATCTCCAAGATAGATCTGGCATGATCATAGGAATTTTTTTGAAATTGCATGCTACGTTCCCCAACATGAAGAACGGGACTAAGTGCATTAATGGCATAATAAGAATCTTATTTTATATTTTCATGTGGTTTGACTTTAATTTGACCATGTTTTTCCATTCCTATGGTCTTCCAATTCACGTGAACCAAACACCCAGGTTGACAAAAATCATGTGTTTGCAAATGCTCTATTTTGCACATGCATTCCTATCCTATTCCTGTGTTTTTCATATCCCTGCGTTTTTAAAATTCTCCAATTCTCAGGAGCCCTGATACGTCTCCAACGTATCTATAATTTTTTATTGTTCCATTCTGTTATATTATCATTCTTGGATGTTTTACAATCATTTTATATCATTTTTTGGTACTAACCTATTGACGTAGTGCCTAGTGCCAGTTTTTGTTTTCTGCTTGTTTTTTACATCGCAGGAAATCAATATCAAACGGAGTCCAAACGTAGCGAAACTTTTTGTGGAATTTTTTGGACCAAAAGACATCTAGTGGGCCAAAGAAGTACCAAAAATGGAGCCCGAGGTGAGCACAAGACACCAAGGCACGCCTGGTGGCCCAGGCGCACCCAGGTGGGTTGTGCCCACCTCGGTGGCCTCCCGAACCGCCTCTTTGCTCTATAAATACCCTAATATTCCAGAAACCCTAGGGGGGGTCAACGGAAATCAATTCTAGCCGCCGCAAGTTTCAGAACCACCAGATCCAATCTAGACACCATCACGGAGGGGTTCATCATGTCCATTGGTGCCTCTCCGATGATGCATGAGTAGTTCTTTGTAGACCTACGGGTCTGTAGTTAGTAGCTAGATGGCTTCTTCTCTCTCTCTCTTTTGATAAGCAATACAATGGTCTCTTGGAGATCCATATGAAGTAACTCTTTTTGCGGTGTGTTTGTTGGGATCTGATGAACTTTGAGTTTATGATCAGATCTATCTTTTTATCCATGAAAGTTATTTCAGTCTTCTTTGATCTCTTATATGCATGATTGCTTATAGCCTCGTATTTCTTCTCCGATATTCGGGTTTTGTTTGGCCAACTTGATGTATTTATCTTGCAATGGGAAGAGGTGCTTTGTGATGGGTTCTATGTTAAATGCTTGATCCTAGTGACAGAAGGGGACCGACACGTATGTATCGTTGCCATTAAGGACAACAAGATGGGGTCTATTTCTACGTAAATAGATCTTGTCTATATCATGTCATTGTTCTTATTGCATTACTCCATTTCTCCATGAACTTAATACACTAGATGCATGCTGGATAGTGGTCGATGTGTGGAGTAATAGTAGTAGATGCAGGTAGGAGTCGGTCTACTAATTTTGGATGTGATGCCTGGATATCATCATGATTATTTTAAGTTCTATCAATTGCCCAACAGTAATTTGTTGACCCACCGTTTGCTATTTTTCTTGAGACAAGCCACTAGTGAAATCTACGGCCCCGGGTCTCTTCTTTAATATATTTGCCTTTGCGATCTATTTTCCTTTGCTTTTATTTTCAGATCTGTTAAACCAAAAATACGAAAATACCTTGCTGCACTTTATTTTATTTGGTGTTCGATCTATCAATTATTACAACTCTCTCACGTCCGTTTGCCAATTTTTGGTGTTGTTACCCGAAAGGGATTGACAACCCTTTTAACACATCGGGTTGCGATATTTTTTATTTGTGTGCAGGTGTTGTTTACGTAGTGTTTCTTGGTTCTCCTACTGGTTCGATAACCTTGGTCTCATCACTGAGGGAAATACCTACCGTTGTTGTGCTGCATCATCCCTTCCTCTTTGGGGAAATATCGGCGTAGTTCAAGAAAACATCAAGCCCCTACATATTCACTTCATTTTCAGGTAGGTGTCCAAGAAAACTCTATGTGTTTTGTCCCGCTCCTACCGTGCTGTCATCCACCCCACCTGAGGTGCACCATCGACGGAAGCATCCACCATAGCAGAGATCCCCCTGCAGACCTTCTTTCGCCGCCTCATATCATCTTCCCTGTTGCCGGCAGCCACGCCAACTGCATTACCATCATCAACGAAGCAGATGAACTTGAGGACTACATAGTTCCGGAAGAGAGGTCACACTCTTTTGTGTCTGCTTACGTTATACATCGATTATTATTACCTGCTATTTTATCATCCTATTCACCTCTTAGACTCCGAGTCAGGTCCAAACTAATGTTCAAACTTGAGTTTTAAAATGCTTGTGGGGCACGTATCGAGGCAGTAACGAATAGTATCTGTGTGTACTATCTGGTTCATCTCAAGTCTTCTATGTGGTTCATGTTGGGTGGGCAACAAACAGTAGACGAGCCATCAACTATATTTTTAAAGTGAAGTTATCATCTGCCCGCTATCATTAGTTTTGGATCTATCCACTCGTTAGCTACCATTAGTCTTAATTTCTGCATGCACCCCTTAGGCCTTACATAATCTAACTATGTTTTTTAATTATGTATGTCAGTTATTGCACACAATTGTACTGAACATGTAGAGAAAAAGAGAACACCATTGCATGGGAATATAATGTCATGAAGACACCGCTCCATGGTGGCACAGTGGGGTCCCCCCTCCCCCCATTCCAGATTGTATTCTAGAGGAAGATAACTGTTCAGAGGGTAATTCAGAGGGCACTACAAAAAATACACTTCTATGATGATACGTGTTTGTCATAGTAGGTCACGTTTTCTGTCATGCATGTACATCCATGACAATTTTATGACAGAATCAAGATAGTCATACATGTGTTGTCATAGAAGTGTTCCATGACATTACAAAAATTATCATCACAAAAGTGTCCACTTCCATGACGATAAATCACGCGTCATAGAAGTGCTTTCGTTAAGGGTAACCGACACATGGCATCCACCGTAAGGGATTGACATTAAGCCATCAGATTCCGGTTTGGATCCGATAACCCGTTAACAGTGCGGACCAATGGGGATTTTCCATGTGTAAAATTCCCATTCACTGACAGATCCACGTGTCGGCTCGGCGTTCGGAAAATTGTCATCCAGCGACTGGACGGAACACACCTATGATATGTCAACACGTGTCTCAGCCCAAGTGTGGCCAATTCAGGTTAAAAGGTTGGGCCTGTCAAAATTAGCGGGCCGACCCATTAGCGACCTACTTGAGTCAGGCCCATTCACAAGCACGGCCCATACAAGTTACATAGAATCAGCCCATCAAAGGCCCATTCTAGATTTGACAATTTCCAGCCCATCGTCAGTTTCAGCCCGTTAACAGCCCACTATGTCTTTGGGCCCAATTACGGCCCGAGTTTCTTTCGGTCTGTTAGCAGCCCATCGTCAGTTCCAGCTTGTTAACGGCCCAGAACGTCTTTTGGCCTTTTCTCGGCCCATTCTCCAGTTGGGCCAATTCTAGCCCGTTGTGACTTGAGGCTTGTCCTCAGCCCATTTGGTAAATGGGCCAATTCCTAGCCCATTTTGTCTTTTGGTCTGTTAACGGCCCGCAAAGCAGTTGGGCCTTTGACTTTGGGTCCATTAGGGGCCCATGTTCCACAGGGCAAAATTTCAGCCCGACGCGACTTTCGGCATGTTAAAAGCCTAGTTTGCAAATTGGGCCTCTTCTGTCCTATAACACTTTCGGCCTCTTACTAGCCCGTAAAGTAAAAGGACCGACACAAAATTGACATTTATTTCGGCTTGCTAGAGGCCCGCGGGCCATTTCCATTTATACGGCCCTATCGAGCTTTTGGCCTGTTAACGGCCTGCTAAGAGCCGTTGTTACGGTGGGCCACATCATTTGGAATCCACTAAATATTATTTTGACCAGCCCAATTAAGGCCCGCTTTGACTACACATGTTTGTTCCTTTGTATGGCGGCCAGGAAATGTTTGGGTGTGTTGGCCCCTGTTTCAACGATATAGCATATTCAAGAATTATCCTACTCTATACTATCGCCTCTATAAAACATACACTATACAATAAAAAGACTAAGGCATAGAAACGTAGAATAATCCTACACTATACAATAAACAAATTACAGCCGAATATACCCACTGGGCATTATAGTTCAGCACCAGTGATAATAAAGCGTACACAAACAACAAATTACATACACTGGACAAATAAAGCTCATACATCATGGACACACATCAACAGAACTTACCATTTGAACTATAATCTCTTCAGAAAATAGGATTGGCCGGATTCAGATAGCACAAATTTCAGTCTGCAGAATCTCCAATTCCTTCATGGTTACCTCATTGTCTCATTTCAGTTTTTTTTTGACTCCTACATCTAATACCTGCAAGTCTAGTCTCAACTTGTGGATTGTATGTTGAGAATCATGTACACGTTGTCTTGCCACCTCTAGTTGATGCTCGAGAACATCAGCACATTCCAATTCCAATCCATAATCATTTGGTAACGGCCATGCCGCACTGCTCGCAGATCTTTGTGTTGATGTCACTTCATCCTGAAATGTTTCTATAAGTACACATGACTAGGGCAAAATTATAGTTACAATAGTGAAGCGAGCAAGACAGACTATTTTGTACATGGAAAAACAAGACTAACAATAATGTTACACGTCATGAAGCATAATCAGGTGATATTTTCAAAATTACAAAAATTGTAGTCTGTGCAGCCCACATATAGAAATCTCTCTTAGCTCACCAGAGGAGCATGATGTTGGGGCCAAATCCAAAACACAGACAAGTTACAAATTTGGACAACACGTTGTGTATAAGTAAGCAAGCAGTTGGCCATTCTGTAGCTCAATTAAAGTATTTGGGAGCATAATGAACAGCAGAGGGATTCATACAAACCTACTACAGCAAGCAAAACTATGCAATCATTAGCCTAGTATAAACCAGATTGTGAGCCTCATGCAGTAAAAGTTGGTTCATAGACTTCAAAGCTTCAGGCACACTTAGCCAGAGTAATTAAATGGTAAGGCCATTAATTATGTCAACTAATAGTTATACAAGTGCCCAACATCAAGCATCATTGTTTGGGCATCTCATTAACTGAGGACAAATAAAGCAATTGAAAAGACCAAATTAACTATGCCTGAAACAAACAAGCAATTGAACTATTGAGTTGGATACAGTGACTTACCTTAACTGGATAAACAGGCTCAATGCCTCTCCTCCTTCTCTTGCAAGGCTCCTTCCTAACATCTTGTACTTCGAAATCCTCAATCTTATCTTCGTTGCACCCCCTCTTCAAGGTGACACAAACTAGTTACTTGTCTCCTTGGAAGATAAATATGCATACTTTCCAGTCTGTGAACAACACAAAAGGATGAGATTATAACAAAACAACACCACATAATGAAACATGCCACATCTCTTGCACTTGCACACAATTGAATGAGTATTTACTATGTGTGCACTATGTAAAAACTAGGCATACCTTCGAACTGGATCTCCAGGTACTCTTGGAGAGCCTACTTTAGTGTACAGCCAAACCTTTATGTCACCTATGAGTTAGACAAGCCCCCACTATAGCAGCCCTTAGTGTTTAAATCGTTGACAAGCTCTGTTAGAGTGTTAGGTCAAAAACAACAAGTAATCAAAGCAAACAGTCCTAGTATGGCTGGCTGATACAAACAAGCAATTGAACAAATGTGTGAGCAAATCTTACATATCAAGAAAAAAGCAAAGAAGGAGGCTTAAAGACCATCACTTGACTAGCCAGATTTAAGGGGCATTTAAACATCATGTGCAATGTATGAACTAACATAAACATTGCATATTCCAGATTCTACAATGGAATGCACATGTATTAGGTTATGCCATGTATGATGATGCCTAAATGTACACTATGGCAGGCAGGAGTGATTCATCATTGCATGCACAATTGAATTGCAGGTTAAGGGCCAGTTCTATTCCGCCTTTTCCGATCTTATTGGCAAAATAAGCCATAAAAGATGTAAAGAAGTCATTTTTGAGTTATGGGCTTGGGCTTAACTTATTTCGCTTTGGAGGGGGGTGTTTCGGGTAGAAGCTCACTAAAAATTGAAGGGGAGGGGAATAGTGAAATGACTCTGTTGTCTGCCTATATTACACTCCAAATGCCACTGCTCATGCCCGCGTCACGCCTGGCCCTCAAGTAAAAACAAACATGCAAGCATTCATTGCCCTACCCGCTTGCATCTCCTCTCCCCTTTCCCTCTACCTCGATCCCCTGGGTGTAGCTCTAGGGTTCCTCCAGCGAGCCGTCACCATTGCTCCCATCTGGCCTGGTCCTCGACGATGGTCTGTCTAGATAGGCTACATGACTGGCGGGTAGGGCCAAATCTCCCAGGCCGCTCCTCCATCTGGTGTCGCCCCACATTCTCATGGTCTCCAGCAGCTGCTCCACTATGATCCGTCCAACGCACTACTCGGCGGGCGCCACACAACTACGGCCGATGCCACACTACGGTAGAAGGCACCTTATTACCCCTCCCCTCCTCCTAGACCGTGGCCTTGAGGTGTTGTTGAAGGATGAGCTCATCCAACAAGGTGAGGATCTCCTCTGATTTTTTGCCAAATTTTCATTCTCATCCGCTATAAGATGAATTGCTATGAGCTGCTTCTGTTGCTGCTATATGATGCATTGCTATGAGCTACTCCTGATGCTGCTATATGATGAATTGCTATGAGCTGCTACTGCTATATGATGAGTTGCTATAAGTTGCTCCTGCTACTACTATATGATGAATTGCTATGAGCCGCTGCTGCTGCTATATGATGAATTGCTATGAGCTGCTCCTGCTGCTGCAATATGATGAATTGCTGTGAGCTGCTCCTGCTGCTTCTATATGATGAATTGCTATGAGCTGCTGCTGGTATATGATGAATTGCACATAGCTGCTGCTGTATGATGAGTTGATATGATCTGTTGCTGCTATATGATGCTTTTAGGTGGTGCTGCTATATGATAATAACCATCCACTTGGACCATCCAATTTTGATAAATAATTGTTCTTCATTTAAATTTGGGTCATGCATTCTTTGTTTAAATTAGGCAATGGGATCTCTATGGAAGACATTGACCAAAGTAGATTGTGCCAAGTAGATGGTAGCTTTGTATTTATATTTTGAACAAATAGTGATGGTCTGCTTTCCTATCATATTAATTACTGCACTTGGTTCAATTTGTGATGTTTGCAAGTCAAATTAATTTTCATATGGGCAACAAAATGACAAAATATAATGCAATCTAGACTTTTCACTGATCATACCAAAGATAAGCTGAAAAGGAAGGCAATGAAAAGAACTGGTTGGCTTATTACCTGGCGCTTATATTCACAAGTGCTTATTTTCTTAGGATAACTTGTAATAACTGTCCCTAAGAAACTTGGACAATAGAACTGATATACAAATAACATATCACGATGATTGCAATGGAGGAGTGACCTACCATAGCACACTGTATAGGCTCACCGCTGCCTGTCCTTTTTTTGCGATGTTCCATGAAATTGCCACATACATCTTGTACTTTTTCATTGTGTAACCCTATCTGCAAGTTGACACAGCTAATTTCAGACATCTCTACATGATAATACATTCCATATCCCTTGCACATATTTAAACCACCAATTAATGATTGTGTGTGTAGCATAAACTAGCCATGACTCTATGTGCTGGACTAGCAGGCACTTTAAGGGAGCCTAATGTAGTGCACTAGAATTCCTAAATGCCACCTACAATTTTGTGTAATGTACTACCTCTGTTCCTAAATATATGTCATTGTAGGGATTCTAGTATGGACCACATATAGATGTATATAGATGCATTTTCGAGTGTAGATTCACTCATTTTGCTCTGTATGTGGCCTATAGTGGAATCTCTAGAAAGACTTGTATTTAGGAACGGAGGTAGTATCATGTATGACATCTACAAATCTAATTTAGCAGCCAATAGTAGAAATCATTGTCTGCGCAAAGGGATTACTGGACAAAAATCCTAGCAAAGCACACTGGCAGGCACACAACAATACAAGAGAGAGAGACGCACTTACAAGATCATAACAATGCCTCAGTCCAGGATCTTGGTTGGCCAAGCTGTTAGATCCAGAAGAAACATCGTCCTTGTAGATTTTGCCAGCTACATAACATGTAAAAGCGACTTGTTAATATATTTGAAGTACATCGGGCAGGTGATACTGGACGGGTTTAAAGTTGACAAGTACCTAGGCCGTGGAGGGTTCTTGGCATCTTACCAGGCGGTGGGAATCAGGTTAGAAATATCAAGGGTGATGATGTTGCGCGGGCTGTTAGGGTCCGGTAAGGAGATCTAGAACTGTCGAGTAGGGTGTTTGTGGAGTGGCTCCGGTAGGGTGGACTATGGTGTGGGCGAAGCGGATCTGAGCTCGTGGACGAGGGCATCGGTGAAGCTGCTCTGGTGGTTGGGTTCAGGATGGTCTCGATGATGCGGATCTGCGGCCGTGGACGGGGCATCAGAAGCTGCTCCGGTAGGTTGGACGAGGGTGAGACGAAGCGGATCTGAGGCCGTGGACTTGTGAGTTGGCAAAGCGGCCCTCGTAGGGTTGAGAATGGTATAGGCGAAGCTACTCCGGTAGGGTTGACGATGGTGTCCGCAAAGCGGCTCCGGTAAGGTTGAGGAGTGATAACCCACAAGTATAGGGGACCGCAACAACTTTCGAGGGTAGAGTATTCAACCCAAATTTATTGATTCGACACAAGGGCAGCCAAAGAATATTCTCAAGTATTAGCTGCTGAGTTGTCAATTCAACCACAGCTGGAAACTTAGTATCTGCAGAAAAGTGTTTAGTAGCAAAGTAATATGATAGTAGTGGTAACGGCAACAAAAGTAAAGACAGCAAAAGTAATGTTTTTTGTATTTTGTAGTGATTGTAACAGTAGCAGCGGAAAAGTAAATAAGCGAGAACCAGTATATGGAAAACTCGTAGGCACCGGATCAGTGATGGATAATTATGCCGGATGCGGTTCATCATGTAACAGTCATAACCTAGGGTGACACAGAACTAGATCCAATTCATCAATGTAATGTAGGCATGTATTCCGTATATAGTCATACGTGCTTATGGAAAAGAACTTGCATGACATCTTTTGTCCTACCCTCCCGTGGCAGCGGGGTCCTATTGGAAACTTATTGATATTAAGGCCTCCTTTTAATAGAGAATCGGAACAAAGCATTAGCACATAGTGAATAGATGAACTCCTCAAACTACGGTCATCACCGGGAGTGGTCCCGATTATTGTCACTTCGGGGTTGCCGGATCATAACACATAGTAGGTGACTATAGACTTGCAAGATAGGATCAAGAACTCACATATATTCATGAAAACATAATAGGTTCAGATATGAAATCATGGCACTTGGGCCCTAGTGACAAGCATCAAGCATAGCAAAGTCATAGCAACATCAATCTCAGAACATAGTGGATATTAGGGATCAAACCCTAACAAAACTAACTCGATTACATGATAAATCTCATCCAACCCATCACCGTCCAGCAAGCCTACAATGGAATTACTCACACATGGCGGTGAGCATCATGAAATTGGTGATGGAGGATGGTTGATGATGACGACGGCGACAAATCCCCCTCTCCGGAGCCCCGAACGGACTCCAGATCAGCCCTCCCGAGAGGTTTTAGGGCTTGGTGGCGGCTCCGTATCGTAAAACGTGATGATTTCTGCTCTCTGATTTTTTTTCTCATCGAAACTCAATATATGGAGGTGGAGTTGGAGTCAGAGATGCAACAGGGGGCCCACGAGGTAGGGGGTGCGCCCCCCACCCTCGTGAGAAGGGTGTGGGCCCCCTGGTCTTCATATTTGGCGAGGATTTTTTATTATTTTTTCTAAGACCTCCCGTGGAGTTTCAGGTCATTCCGAGAATATTTGTTTTCTGCACATAAAACAACACCACGGTAATTCTGCTAAAAACAGCTCCAGTCCGGGTTAGTTCCATTCAAATCATACAAGTTAGAGTCCAAAACAAGGGCAAAAGTGTTTGGAAAAGTAGATACGACAGAGACGTATCAACTCCCCCAAACTTAAACCCTTGCTTGTCCTCAAGCAATTCAGTTGACAAACTGAAAGAAAGAAAGAAAAACTTTTACAAACTCTGTTTGCTCTTGTTGTTATAACTATGTCAAGCTAGCATTCAAGTTTTCAGCATAGGTCATAACTAACCACATTTGCAATAATTCTCAGGTCTCATAATCACTCATATCAATAGCATAATCAACTAGCAAGCCATAATAATAAATCTCGAATGACAACACTTTCTCAAAACAATCATAATATGATATAACAAGATGGTATCTCGCTAGCCCTTTCTGAGACCGCAAAACATAAATGCAGAGCACCTTTAAAGATCAAGGACTGACTAGACATTGTAATTCATGGTAAAAGAGATCCAATCATAGTCATACCCAACATAAATTAATAGTGATGAATGCAAATGACAGCTGTGCTCTCCAGCTAGTGCTTTTTAATAAGAGGGTGATGACTCAACATAAAAGTAAATGGATAGGCCCTTCGCAGAGGGAAGTAGGGATTTGTAGAGGTGCTAGAGCTCGGTTTTGAAATAGAGATAAATTGTATTTTGAGCGGTATACTTTCATTGTCAACGTAACAACTAAGAGATGGCGATATCTTCCATGCTAAACACATTATAGGCGGTTCCCAAACAGAATGGTAAAGTTTATACTCCCCCTCCACCAACAAACATCAATCCATGGCTTGCTCGAAACAACGAGTGCCTCCAACATACATCAGGTCCCAGGGGGAGTTTTGTTTGCAATTAATTTTGATTTAGTTTGCATAAAGCATGGGACCGGGCATCCCGGTGACCAGCCATTTTCTCGTGAATGAGGAGCGGAGTCCACTCCTCTTGAGAATAACCCGCCTAACACGGAAGATAAGGATAGCCTTTGTTGATACATGAGCTATTCGAGCGTACAAAACAGAATGTTTATTTGAAGGTTTAGAGTTTGGCACATACAAATTTACTTGGAACGGCAGGTAGATACCGCGTATAGGAAGGTATAGTGGACTCATCTGGAATAACTTTGGGGTTTAAAGGATTGGATGCACAAGCAGTATTCCCGCTTAGTACAGGTGAAGGCTAGCAAAAGACTGGGAAGCGACCAACTAGAGAGCGACAACAACCATGTACATGCATTAAAATTAATAAACATTGGATGCAAGTATGAGTAGGATATAATCCACCATGAACATAAATATCGTGAAGGCTATGTTGATTTGTTTCAACTACATGCGTGAACATGTGCCAAGTCACATCACTTAAATCATTCAAAGGAGGATACCACCCCGTCATACCACATCATAATCATCTTAATAGCATGTTGGCACACAAGGTAAATCATTATAACTCATAGCTGATCAAGCATGGCACAAGAAACTACGGTCTCTAGTTGTCATTGCAAACATGTTTATTCATAATAAGCTGAATCAAGAACGCGGGACTCATCATATTTACAAAAACAAAAGAGTTTGAGTTCATACCAGCTTTTCTCATCTCAGTCAGTCCATCATATATCATCATAATTGCCTTTCACTTGCACGACCGAACGGTGTGAATAATAATAAGAGTGCATGTGCATTGGACTAAGCTGGAATCTGCGAGCATTCAATAAACAGGAGAAGACAAGGAAATATGGGATCTTTGGTTAATTCAACAATAATGCATATAAGAGCCACCTCAACAATTTAATTATGGTCTTCTCCTACTGACCCCCAAAGAAAAGAAAAGAAATAAAAACTATTTACACGGGAAAGCTCCCAACAAGTAAAAGAAGAATGGGAAATATTTTTGGGTTTTCTTTTTAATTATTACTACTATAGCAGAAAAATAAACTATTACTAATTTTTTTGGTTGTTCTTAAGGTTTATTAAACACACAAGAAGAAAGTAGGAAAAAGAAAATAAACTAGCATGGATAATACAATGAAAAAGTATGAGCACCGCCATCTAGCAATGAGTGTGTGTGAGCATAAATGTAATGTCGGTGAGAAATACGTACTCCCCCAAGCTTAGGCTTTTGGCCTAAGTTGGTTTATGGCCACGGCTGGCCTAGCGGCTATCCATAATAATAGTTGTTGGGGTCGTACTGTGATGAGGAAGGATAGCTGGGATCATTCTGATGTGCAGTGGTTATCGCCTGCTGAGCTGCAGCGTGGAGTCGAGCTGCCTCCGCTCTCCTCTCGTACTCTTCTGCCTCCTCTCTGGTAATAACATATGTTCTTTTTGCCTGTGAATCAAAGAAGGCAGGAGCAGGGAGAGTAATACGGAAAACACATCGTTTATCAAAAATTAAACGATATAAGAGAGGTGATTCAGGCCTCTCGACAAACTGGTGCGAAGCCATAGAGTTATAATCTAAATATGCAGGAGGCAACTCCGCATCACCCTCAAGAATGTCTATTTCAAGAAAACGAGCTAAGCAGGTTGCATAAATTCCTCCAAAGAAATCTCCATTATGTCTATTATGATGCAATCTACGAGCTACAATGGCTCCCAGATGATAAGATTGGTCTCCTAACATAGCACTCCTAAGAATGCTAAGATCAGGGACACACATGTGACATGCTTCATCCTTAGCATTTATGCATCTACCGATGAAGAGGGCAAAATAATGTATAGCAGGAAAGTGAATGCTCCCTGTGGTAGCCTGCATTATATCTCTAGATTCCCCCACAGTTATACTAGCAAGAAAGTTTCTAAATTCAGATTTAGGGGGATCCCTAACACTACCCCATGATGGAAGTTTGCAACCAGAAGTGAAATCCTCTAAGTCCATGGTATAAGATTTGTCATAAAGATCAAACATGACTGAAGGAGAATTACGCGAAGATGAATACTCAAACCTCCTCACAAATGAACTTGTGAGATCATGATACAAGGGGCATTTGTTAGCCTCAAAATCCTCAAGACCGGCATTGCACAAATATGCTTTGAATTCTTCTTTAATTCCCGCATGGTCCATAAAATTTTACGATGGCCATTCGCAAGGCCGTACTGGAGCGTCTCTTGGTGGATCCTCGTCAGCATCGCGCATAGCAATCCTGGGTCCTTGCTTCTTAGAGGAACCACCTTGGAACATCTTCCTAAGCATATTGTTTTTCTCTAAAAAATTCTGAAATTTTTAGTAAATTCAAAATAAAAGTAAACTAAACTCAATAAAACTGATAGCAACTACTCCCACAAGTGCCTAGAGCCTATATCATGCATCAAAACTACTTGGAACCATATAAATTTGACATGCAAGATCAAGAACATGGTCACCTGTGCAGCACAATTTTGCAATGAATAAAGTAACAGAACAAAAACTAATTGGACCAATGGAGGAGTCACATACCAAGGAACAATCTCCCCAAGCAGTTTTGCAAGAGTTTCTTTGAGCAAGGAGATCGAAAATCATAGCAAAAGTGGCTGGAACTCGTGCTTGAGTTGGTTTTTCGGGTTTGTGAGAGATAGAGGAAGAAGATGGGTGTTGGGATAAGTGGAGGAGGGCCACCGTGGGCCCGGAGGCAGGGGGCGCCCTATAAGGGGGGTGCCCACCACCCGCGTGGCCAGGTGGCAGCTCCTCCCACGGTGATTTTTGCACATTAAATCCTCAAATACTCCCGAAAAAATCATATTAAATTGGCATGTCATTCTGAGGAATTTTATTTTTGGGTTATTTTTATATTGCACGGATAATCAGATAACAGACAGAAAAATACTATTTTTACTTTATTTAATATAAATAATAGAAAATATAGAGTGGGTACAGAAGTTTGTGTTTCTAGTTTCATCCATCTCATGGTCATCAAAAAGAATCCACTAACAAGGTTGATCAAGTCTTGTTAACAAACTCATTCCGATAATCATGGAACCGGAGAAATTTCGAATAACACTAAGTTACCTCAACGGGGATATGCACATCCCCTATAATAAGTATATCATATTTCTTCTTGATAGTAGGAAGAGGAAATTCAAAACCTCCAATTATAATCGATGGAAATTTTCCAATGGAGTTGATACTATGAACTTGAGGTTGTTTCCTCAGAAAGTGTACCGTATGCTCATTACCATTAACATGAAAAGTGATATTGCCTTTGTTGCAATCAATAACAGCCCCTGCAGTATTAAGAAAAGGTCTTCCAAGAATAATAGACATACTATCATCCTCGGGGATATCAAGAATAACAAAGTCCGTTAAAATAGTAACGTTTGCAACCACAACAGGCACATCCTCACAAATACCGACAGGTATAGCAGTTGATTTATCAGCCATTTGCAAAGATATTTCGGTAGGTGTCAGCTTATTCAAGTCAAGTCTATGATATAAAGAGAGAGGCATAACACTAACACCGGCTCCAAGATCACATAAAGCAGTTTTAATATAATTTCTTTTAATGGAGCAAGGTATAGTAGGTACTCCGGGATCTCCAAGTTTCTTTGGTATTCCACCCTTAAAAGTATAATTAGCAAGCATGGTGGAAATCTCAGCTTCCAGTATCTTTCTTTTATTAGTAATGATATCCTTCATATATTTAGCATAAGGATTTGTTTTGAGCACGTCAATTAATCTCATACACAAAAAGACAGGCCTAATCATTTCAGCAAAGCACTCAAAATCCTCATCATCCTTTTTCTTGGATGGTTTTGGAGGAAAAGGCATGGGTTTCTGAACCCAAGGTTCCCTTTCTTTACCATGTTTCCTAGCAACAAAGTCTCTTTTATCATAATGTTGATTCTTTGATTGTGGGTTATCAAGATCAACATCAGGTTCAATTTCTACATCATTGTCATTACTAGGTTGAGCATCATATGAACATCAGCATTAATATTTTTATTAGGTTCATGCTCATTACTAGATTGTGTTTCAGCATCAGACATAGATATATCATTTGGATTATCAGGTGGTTCAGCAATAGGTTCACAAGAAGTTTGCACAGTTCTATCATTTTTTTCTTCTTTTTAGAAGAACTAGGAACAACAATATTATTTCTTTGAGAATCTTTCTCGATTCTCTAAGGGTGGCCTTCAGGATACAAAGGTTCCCGAGTCATTCTACCAGTTCTAGTAGCCACTCTGATAGCATAATCATTTTTCTTACTATTAATTTCTTCAAGCACTTCCTTTGGAGCTTTAAGTACTTGTTCTACTTGAGTGGTAACCATAGAAGCATGTTTGCTAACAAGTTTAAGTTCACCTTTAATATCAGCCATGTAATCACCCAAGTGTCTAATCATATAAGCATTTTCTTTTAATTGTCTGCCAAAATAAGCATTGAAGTCGTCTTGCTTATACATAAAGTTATCAAACTCATCCAAGCACTGACTAGCAATTTTAGTAGGAGGAACTTCAGCTTTATCATATCTATAGAGAGAATTTACCTTTACTACCTGTGTCGGGATATCGGGATCAGGAGGTTCTTCAACAAATAAATAATTGAGATCATAAGTTTCTTCAACAGGCGGTATATTAAGACCATGTATTTCTTCAATAGGAGGTAAATTCTTAACGTCTTCAGTTTTAATACCTTTCCCTTTCATAGATTTCTTTGCCTCTTGCATATCTTCGGGACTGAGAAATAGAACACCTCTCTTCTTCGGAGTTGGTTTAGGAATAGACTCAGTAATTGGAGCAGGAGCTGGCTCAGGAGTTGGCTCAGGAGGTGCCCAATTATTTTCATTTGTCAACATATTATTCAATAGAATTTCAGCTTCATCCGGTGTTCTTTCCCTGAAAAGAGAACCAGCACAACTATCCAGGTAATCTCTGGAAGCATCGGTTAGTCCATCATAAAAGATATCAAGTATTTCGGGTTTCTTAAGAGGATGATCAGGCAAAGCATTAAGTAACTTGAGAAGCCTCCCCCAAGCTTGTGGGAGACTCTCTTCTTTAATTTGCACAAAGTTGTATATTTCCCTCAAAGCAGCTTGTTTCTTATGAGCAGGGAAATATTTAGCACAGAAGTAATAAATCATATCCTGGGGACTACGCACACAACCAGGATCAAGAGAATTAAACCATATCTTAGCATCACCCTTTAATGAGAACGGAAATATTTTGAGTAAATAGAGGTAACGTGATCTCTCATTATTAGTGAACAGGGCAGCTATATCATTTAACTTAGTAAGATGTGCCACAACAGTTTCAGATTCATAGCCATAAAACGGATCAGATTCAACCAAAGTAATATATCAGGATCAACAGAGCTTCATAATCTTTATCAGGAACACATATAGGTGAAGTAGCAAAAGCAGGGTCGGGTCTCATTTTATCTCTAAGTGATTCTTTGTTCCATTTAATTAATAACCTCTTAAGCTCATATCTATCTCTGCAAGCGAAAATAGCGGCACAAGATTCCTTATCAAAAAGATAACCTTCAGGGATAACAGGCATATTTTCATCATCACTATCATCATCGTATTCAGATTCAATAATTTCTTTTTCTCTGGCCCTAGCAATTTGTTCATCAAGAAACTCACCAAGGGGCATAGTAGTATCAGACATAGAAGCAGTTTCATCATAAGTATCATGCATAGCAGAAGTGGCATCATCAATAACATGCGACATATCGAAACGAATAGCAGAAGCAGGTGTAGGTGTCGCAAACTTACTCATAACAGAAGGTGAATCAAGTGCGGAGCTAGATGACAGTTCCTTACCTCCCCTCGTAGTTGAGGGATAGATCTTGGTTTTTGGATCTCTCAAGTTCTTCATAATGATAAGCAGATATAAATCCCAAGTGACTCAAAGAATAGAGCTATGCTCCCTGGCAACGGCGCCAGAAATTAGTCTTGATAACCCACAAGTATAGGGGACTGCAACAATTTTCGAGGGTAGAGTATTCAACCCAAATTTATTGATTCGACACAAGGGGAGCCAAAGAATATTCTCAAGTATTAGCAGCTGAGATGTCAATTCAACCACACCTGGGAACTTAGTATCTATAGCAAAGTGTTTAGTAGCAAAGTAATATGATTGGTATTTTGTAGTGATTGTAACAGTAGCAGCGGAAAAGTAAATAAGCGAGAAGTAGCAGCGGAAAAGTAAATAGGCAACAAAAGTAAAGACAACAAAAGTAATGTTTTTGGTATTTTGTAGTGATTGTAACAGTAGCAGCGGAAAAGTAAATAAGCGAGAACCAGTATATGGAAAACTCGTAGGCACCGGATCAGTGATGGATAATTATGCCGTATGCGGTTCATCATGTAACATTCATAACCTAGGGTGACAGAGAACTAGCTCCAATTCATCAATGTAATGTAGGCATGTATTCCGTATATAGTCATACGTGCTTATGGAAAAGAACTTGCATGACATCTTTTGTCCTACCCTCCCGTGGCAGCGGGGTCCTATTGGAAACTTAGGGATATTAAGGCCTCCTTTTAATAGAGAACCGGAACAAAGCATTAGCACATAGTGAATACATGAACTCCTCAAACTACGGTCATCACCGGGAGTGGTCCCGATTATTGTCACTTCGGGGTTGCCGGATCATAACACATAGTAGGTGACTATAGACTTGCAAGATAGGATCAAGAACTCACATATATTCATGAAAACATAATAGGTTCAGATCTGAAATCATGGCACTC